>NW_023493661.1:625111-677611 GCF_013265735.2 Oncorhynchus mykiss
TGTCTCTATTATATCATGACAAACCAGCTAGATCTACTGTCTCTATTGTATTATGACAGACCAGCTTGATCTACTGTCTCTATTGTATTATGATGGACCAGCTTCATATACTGTCTCTGTGTCTCTATTATTTAATGAGAGACCAGCTAGATCTACTGTCTCTATTATAATATGACAGACCAGCTAGATCTGCTGTCTCTATAGTATTATGACAGACCAGCTAGATCTACTGTCTCTATAGTATTATGACAGACCAGCTAGGTCTGCTGTCTCTATTATATTATGACAGACCAGCTAGATCTACTGTCTCTATAGTATTATGATAGACCAGCTAGATCTGCTGTCTCTATTATATTATGACAGACCAGCTAGATCTACTGTCTCTATTATAATATGACAGACCAGCTAGATATACTGTCTCTATTATATTATGACAGACATGCATGATCTGCTGTCTCTATTATATTATGACAGACCAGCTACATCTACTGTCTCTGTTATATTATGACAGACCAGCTAGATCTGCTGTCTCTATTATATTATGACATAGCATCTAGATCTACTGTCACTATTGTATTATGACACACCAGCTAGATCTACTATCTCCATTATATTATGACAGACCAGCTAGATATAATGTCTCTATTATATTATGACAGACCAGCTAGATCTGCTGTCTCTATTCTATTTTGACAGACCTGCTACATCTACTGTCTCTGTTATATTATGACAGACCTGCTACATCTACTGTCTCTGTTATATTATGACAGACCAGCTACATCTACTGTCTCTGTTATATTATGACAGACCAGCTACATCTACTGTCTCTGTTATATTATGACAGACCAGCTACATCTCTTTCTCTACTATATTATGGCAGACCAGCTAGATCTACTGTCTCCATAATATTATGACTGACCAGCTAGATCTACTGTCTCCATTATGTTATGACAGACCAGCTAGATATACTGTCTCTATTATATTATGACAGACCAGCTAGATCTGTTGTCTCTATTATATTATGACATAGCATCTAGATCTACTGTCACTATTGTATTATGACACACCAGCTAGATCTACTGTCTCCATTATATTATGACAGACCAGCTAGATATACTGTCTCTATTATATTATGACAGACCAGCTAGATCTGCTGTCTCTATTGTATTATGACAGACCAGCTAGATCTGCTGTCTCTATTGTATTATGACAGACCAGCTAGATCTACTGTCTCCATTATATTATGACAGACCAGCTAGATATACTGTCTCTATTATATTATGACAGACCAGCTAGATCTGTTGTCTCTATTATATTATGACATAGCATCTAGATCTACTGTCACTATTGTATTATGACACACCAGCTAGATCTACTGTCTCCATTATATTATGACAGACCAGCTAGATATACAGTCTCTATTATATTATGACAGACCAGCTAGATCTGCTGTCTCTATTATATTATGACAGACCTGCATGATCTGCTGTCTCTATTATATTATGACAGACCAGCTAGATCTACTGTCTCTATTATATTATGACATAGCATCTAGATCTACTGTCACTATTGTATTATGACACACCAGCTAGATCTACTGTCTCCATTATATTATGACAGACCAGCTAGATCTACTGTCTCTATATTATGACAGACCAGCTAGATCTACTGTCTCTATAGTATCATGACAAACAAGCTAGATCTACTCTCTCTATTGTATTATGACAGACCAGCTTCATCTACTGTCTCTGTGTCTCTATTGTATTATGACGGACCAGCTTCATCTACTTTCTCTATTGTATTACGACAGACCAGCTAGATCTACTGTCTCTATTATAATATGACAGACCAGCTAGATCTACTGTCTCTATAGTATTATGACAGACCAGCTAGATCTACTGTCTCTATAGTATTATGACAGACCAGCTAGATCTGCTGTCTCTATTACATTATGACAGACCAGCTAGATCTACTGTCTCTATTGTATTATGACAGACCTGCATGATCTGCTGTCTCTATTATATTATGACAGACCAGCTACATCTACTGTCTCTGTTATATTATGACAGACCAGCTAGATCTACTGTCTCTATTATATTATGACAATACATCTAGATCTACTGTCACTATTGTATTATGACACACCAGCTAGATCTACTGTCTCCATTATATTATGACAGAGCAGCTAGATCTACTGTCTCTATTATATTATGACAGACCAGCTAGATCTGCTGTCTCTATTATATTTTGACATTGCATCTAGATCTACTGTCACTATTGTATTATGACACACCAGCTAGATCTACTGTCTCCATTATATTATGACAGACCAGCTAGATATACTGTCTCTATTATATTATGACAGACCAGCTAGATCTGCTGTCTCTATTGTATTATGACAGACCAGCTAGATCTAATGTGTCTATTATATTATGACAGACCAGCTAGATCTACTGTCTCTATTATAATATGACAGACCAGCTAGATCTACTGTCTCTATTATAATATGACAGACCAGCTAGATCTACTGTCTCTATTATATTATGACAGACCAGCTAGATCTACTGTCTCTATAGTATCATGACAAACAAGCTAGATCTACTCTCTCTATTGTATCATGACAGACAAGCTAGATCTGCTGTCTCTATTGTATTATGACGGACCAGCTTCATCTACTGTCTCTGTGTCTCTATTGTATTACGACGGACCAGCTTCATCTACTGTCTCTGTGTCTCTATTGTATTATGACGGACCAGCTTCATCTACTTTCTCTATAGTATTATGACAGACCAGCTAGATCTACTGTCTCTATAGTATTATGACAGACCAGCTAGATCTGCTGTCTCTATTGTATTATGACAGACCAGCTAGATCTACTGTCTCTATAGTATTATGACAGACCAGCTAGATCTACTGTCTCTATAGTATTATGACAGACCAGCTAGATCTACTGTCTCTATAGTATTATGACAGACCAGCTAGATCTACTGTCTCCATTATATTATGACAGACCTGCATGATCTGCTGTCTCTTTTATATTATGACAGACCAGCTAGATCTACTGTCTCCATTATATTATGACAGACCAGCTAGATATACTGTCTCTATTATATTATGACAGACCAGCTAGATCTGTTGTCTCTATTATATTATGACATAGCATCTAGATCTACTGTCACTATTGTATTATGACACACCAGCTAGATCTAGTGTCTCTATTATATTATGACAGACCAGCAAGATCTGCCGTCTCTATTGTATTATGACAGACCAGCTAGATCTAATGTGTCTATTATATTACGACAGACCAGCTAGATCTACTGTCTCTATTATAATATGACAGACCAACTAGATCTACTGTCTCTATTATATTATGACAGACCAGCTAGATCTACTGTCTCTATTATAATATGACAGACCAGCTAGATCTACTGTCTCTATTATATTATGACAGACCAGCTAGATCTACTGTCTCTATAGTATCATGACAAACCAGCTAGATCTACTCTCTCTATTGTATCATGACAGACCAGCCAGATCTGCTGTCTCTATTGTATTATGACGGACCAGCTTCATCTACTGTCTCTGTGTCTCTATTGTATTATGACGGACCAGCTTCATCTACTTTCTCTATTGTATCACGACAGACCAGCTAGATCTACTGTCTCTATTATATCATGACAAACCAGCTAGATCTACTGTCTCTATTATATTATGACAAACCAGCTAGATCTACTGTCTCTATTATATTATGACAGACCAGCTAGATCTACTGTCTCTATAGTATTATGACAGACCAGTTAGATCTACTGTCTCTATTGTATTATGACAGACCAGCTAGATCTACTGTCTCTATTGTATTATGACAGACCAGCTAGATCTAATGTGTCTATTATATTATGACAGAGCAGCTAAATCTACTGTCTCTATTATAATATGACAGACCAGCTAGATATACTGTCTCTATTATAATATGACAGACCAGCTAGATCTACTGTCTCTATAGTATTATGACAGACCAGCTAGATCTGCTGTCTCTATTACATTATGACAGACCTGCATGATCTGCTGTCTCTATTATATTATGACAGACCAGCTACATCTACTGTCTCTGTTATATTATGACAGACCAGCTACATCTCTTTCTCTACTATATTATGGCAGACCAGCTAGATCTACTGTCTCCATAATATTATGACTGACCAGCTAGATCTACTGTATCTATTATATTATGACATAGCATCTAGATCTACTGTCTCTATTATATACTGACAAACCAGCTAGATCTACTGTCTCTATTGTATTATGACAGACCAGCTAGATCTACTGTCTCCATTATATTATGACAGACCAGCTAGATATACTGTCTCTATTATATTATGACAGACCAGCTAGATCTGCTGTCTCTATTGTATTATGACAGACCAGCTAGATCTAATGTGTCTATTATATTATGACATAGCATCTAGATCTACTGTCACTATTGTATTATGACACACCAGCTAGATCTACTGTCTCCATTATATTATGACAGACCAGCTAGATATACTGTCTCTATTATATTATGACAGACCAGCTAGATCTGCTGTCTCTATTGTATTATGACAGACCAGCTAGATCTAATGTGTCTATTATATTACGACAGACCAGCTAGATCTACTGTCTCTATTATAATATGACAGACCAGCTAGATCTACTGTCTCTATTGTATTATGACGGACCAGCTTCATCTACTGTCTCTGTGTCTCTATTGTATTATGACGGACCAGCTTCATCTACTTTCTCTATTGTATTACGACAGACCAGCTAGATCTACTGTCTCTATTATATCATGACAAACCAGCTAGATCTACTGTCTCTATTATATTATGACAAACCAGCTAGATCTACTGTCTCTATTATATTATGACAGACCAGCTAGATCTACTGTCTCTATAGTATTATGACAGACCAGCTAGATCTACTGTCTCTATTGTATTATGACAGACCAGCTAGATCTAATGTGTCTATTATATTATGACAGAGCAACTAAATATACTGTCTCTATTATAATATGACAGACCAGCTAGATATACTGTCTCTATTATAATATGACAGACCAGCTAGATCTACTGTCTCTATAGTATTATGACAGACCAGCTAGATCTGCTGTCTCTATTACATTATGACAGACCTGCATGATCTGCTGTCTCTATTATATTATGACAGACCAGATACATCTACTGTCTCTGTTATATTATGACAGACCAGCTAGATCTACTGTCTCCATAATATTATGACTGACCAGCTAGATCTACTGTCTCTATTATATTATGACATAGCATCTAGATCTACTGTCTCTATTATATCATGACAAACCAGCTAGATCTACTGTCTCTATTGTATTATGAAAGACCAGCTAGATCTACTGTCTCTATTTTATTATGATGGACCAGCTTCATCTACTGTCTCTGTGTCTCTATTATTTCATGAGAGACCAGCTAGATCTACTGTCTCTATTATAATATGACAGACCAGCTAGATCTACTGTCTCTATTATATTATGACAGAGCATCTAGATCTACTGTCTCTATAGTATCATGACAGACCAGCTAGATCTACTGTCTCTATTGTATTATGACAGACCAGCTAGATCTAATGTGTCTATTATATTATGACAGACCAGCTAGATCTACTGTCTCTATTATGTTAGGACAGACCAGCTAGATCTACTGTCTCTATTATGTTAGGACAGACCAGCTAGATCTACTGTCTCCATTATAATATGACAGACCAGTTAGATCTACTGTCTCTATTATATTATGACAGACCAGCTAGATCTACTGTCTCTATAGTATTATGACAGACCAGCTAGATCAACTGTCTCTATAGTATTATGACAGACCAGCTAGATCTACTGTCTCTATAGTATCATGACAAACCAGCTAGATCTACTCTCTCTATTATATCATGACAGACCAGCCAGATCTGCTGTCTCTATTGTATTATGACGGACCAGCTTCATCTACTGTCTCTGTGTCTCTGTTGTATTATGACGGACCAGCTTCATCTACTTTCTCTATTGTATTACGACAGACCAGCTAGATCTACTGTCTCTATTATATCATGACAAACCAGCTAGATCTACTGTCTCTATTATGTTAGGACAGACCAGCTAGATCTACTGTCTCTATTATGTTAGGACAGACCAGCTAGATCTACTGTCTCCATTATAATATGACAGACCAGTTAGATCTACTGTCTCTATTATATTATGACAGACCAGCTAGATCTACTGTCTCTATAGTATTATGACAGACCAGCTAGATCAACTGTCTCTATTGTATTATGACAGACCAGCTAGATCTACTGTCTCTATAGTATCATGACAAACCAGCTAGATCTACTCTCTCTATTGTGTCACGACAGACCAGCCAGATCTGCTGTCTCTATTGTATTATGACGGACCAGCTTCATCTACTGTCTCTGTGTCTCTATTGTATTATGACGGACCAGCTTCATCTACTTTCTCTATTGTATTACGACAGACCAGCTAGATCTACTGTCTCTATTATATCATGACAAACCAGCTAGATCTACTGTCTCTATTATATTATGACAAACCAGCTAGATCTACTGTCTCTATTATAATGACAGACCAGTTAGATCTACTGTCTCTATAGTATTATGACAGACCAGCTAGATCTACTGTCTCTATTGTATTATGACAGACCAGCTAGATCTACTGTCTCTATTGTATTATGACAGACCAGCTAGATCTAATGTGTCTATTATATTATGACAGAGCAGCTAGATCTACTGTCTCTATTATAATATGACAGACCAGCTAGATATACTGTCTCTATTATAAGATGACAGACCAGCTAGATCTACTGTCTCTATAGTATTATGACAGACCAGCTAGATCTGCTGTCTCTATTACATTATGACAGACCTGCATGATCTGCTGTCTCTATTATATTATGACATAGCATCTAGATCTACTGTCTCTATTATATCATGACAAACCAGCTAGATCTACTGTCTCTATTT
The DNA here is from genome assembly GCF_013265735.2 of Oncorhynchus mykiss. Classification (NCBI taxonomy): domain Eukaryota; kingdom Metazoa; phylum Chordata; class Actinopteri; order Salmoniformes; family Salmonidae; genus Oncorhynchus; species Oncorhynchus mykiss. Next base: position 632,144 of record NW_023493661.1, read on the forward strand.
TATTATGATGGACCAGCTTCATCTACTGTCTCTGTGTCTCTATTATTTTATGAGAGACCAGCTAGATCTACTGTCTCTATTATATTATGACATACCAGCTAGATCTACTGTCTCTATTATAATATGACAGACCAGCTAGATCTACTGTCGCTATTATTAAATGACAGAGCATCTATATCTACTGTCTCTCTAGTATCATGACAGACCAGCTAGATCTACTGTCTCTATTGTATTATGACAGACCAGCTAGATCTAATGTGTCTATTATATTATGACAGACCAGCTAGATCTACTGTCTCTATTATAATATGACAGACCAGCTAGATCTACTGTCTCTATTATGTTAGGACAGACCAGCTAGATCTACTGTCTCCATTATAATATGACATACCAGTTAGATCTACTGTCTATTATGTTATGACAGACCAGCTAGATCTACTGTCTCTATAGTATTATGACAGACCAGCTAGATCAACTGTCTCTATTGTATTATGACAGACCAGCTAGATCTAATGTGTCTATTATATTATGACAGACCAGCTAGATCTGCTGTCTCTATAGTATTATGACAGACCAGCTAGATCAACTGTCTCTATTGTATTATGACAGACCAGCTAGATCTAATGTGTCTATTATATATGACAGACCAGCTAGATCTACTGTCTCTATTATATCATGACAGACCAGCTAGATCTACTGTCTCTATTATAATATGACAGACCAGTTAGATCTACTGTCTCTATTATATTATGACAGACCAGCTAGATCTACTGTCTCTATAGTATTATGACAGACCAGCTAGATCTACTGTCTCTATTGTATTATGACAGACCAGGTAGATCTAATGTGTCTATTATATTATGACAGACCAGCTAGATCTACTGTCTCTATTATAATATGACAGACCAGCTAGATCTACTGTCTCTATTATGTTATGACAGACCAGTTAGATCTACTGTCTCTATTATATTATGACAGACCAGCTAGATCTAATGTCTCTATAGTATTATGACAGACCAGCTAGATCTACTGTCTCTATTGTATTATGACAGATCAGCTAGATCTAATGTGTCTATTATATTATGACAGACCAGCTAGATCTACTGTCTCTATTATATTATGACAGAGCAGCTAGATCTACTGTCTCTATTATAATATGACAGACCAGCTAGATATACTGTCTCTATTATAATATGACAGACCAGCTAGATCTGTTGTCTCTATTATATTATGACATAGCATCTAGATCTACTGTCACTATTGTATTATGACACACCAGCTAGATATACTGTCTCTATTATATTATGACAAACCAGCTAGATCTACTGTCTCTATTATATTATGACAGACCAGCTAGATCTACTGTCTCTATTGTATTATGACAGACCAGCTAGATCTACTGTCTCTATTATATTATGACAGACCAGCTAGATCTACTGTCTCTATTGTATTATGACAGACCAGCTAGATCTAATGTGTCTATTATATTATGACAGACCAGCTAGATCTACTGTCTCTATTATATTATGACAGACCAGCTAGATCTACTGTCTCTATAGTATCATGACAAACCAGCTAGATCTACTCTCTCTATTGTATCATGACAGACCAGCCAGATCTGCTGTCTCTATTGTATTATGATGGACCAGCTTCATCTACTGTCTCTGTGTCTCTATTGTATTATGACGGACCAGCTTCATCTACTTTCTCTATTGTATTACAACAGACCAGCTAGATCTACTGTCTCTATTATATTATGACAGACCAGCTAGATCTACTGTCTCTATTGTATTATGACAGACCAGCTAGATCTAATGTGTCTATTATATTATGACAGACCAGCTAGATCTACTGTCTCTATTATAATATGACAGACCAGTTAGATCTACTGTCTCTATTATATTATGACAGACCAGCTAGATCTACTGTCTCTATAGTATTATGACAGACCAGCTAGATCAACTGTCTCTATTGTATTATGACAGACCAGCTAGATCTACTGTCTCTACAGTATCATGACAAACCAGCTAGATCTACTCTCTCTATTGTATCATGACAGACCAGCCAGATCTGCTGTCTCTATTGTATTATGACGGACCAGCTTCATCTACTGTCTCTGTGTCTCTATTGTATTATGACGGACCAGCTTCATCTACTTTCTCTATTGTATTACGACAGACCAGCTAGATCTACTGTCTCTATTATATCATGACAAACCAGCTAGATCTACTGTCTCTATTATATTATGACAAACCAGCTAGATCTACTGTCTCTATTATAATATGACAGACCAGTTAGATCTACTGTCTCTATTATATTATGACAGACCAGCTAGATCTACTGTCTCTATAGTATTATGACAGACCAGCTAGATCTACTGTCTCTATTGTATTATGACAGACCAGCTATATCTACTGTCTCTATTGTATTATGACAGACCAGCTAGATCTAATGTGTCTATTATATTATGACAGAGCAGCTAGATCTACTGTCTCTATTATAATATGACAGACCAGCTAGATATACTGTCTCTATTATAATATGACAGACCAGCTAGATCTACTGTCTCTATTATATTATGACAGACCAGCTAGATCTACTGTCTCTATTATATTATGACAGACCAGCTAGATCTACTGTCTCTATTATATTATGACAGACCAGCTAGATCTACTGTCTCTATAGTATCATGACAAACCAGCTAGATCTACTCTCTCTATTGTATCATGACAGACCAGCCAGATCTGCTGTCTCTATTGTATTATGATGGACCAGCTTCATCTACTGTCTCTGTGTCTCTATTGTATTATGACGGACCAGCTTCATCTACTTTCTCTATTGTATTACAACAGACCAGCTAGATCTACTGTCTCTATTATATCATGACAAACCAGCTAGATCTACTGTCTCTATTATATTATGACAAACCAGCTAGATCTACTGTCTCTATTATATTATGACAGACCAGCTAGATCTACTGTCTCTATTGTATTATGACAGACCAGCTAGATCTAATGTGTCTATTATATTATGACAGACCAGCTAGATCTACTGTCTCTATTATAATATGACAGACCAGTTAGATCTACTGTCTCTATTATATTATGACAGACCAGCTAGATCTACTGTCTCTATAGTATTATGACAGACCAGCTAGATCAACTGTCTCTATTGTATTATGACAGACCAGCTAGATCTACTGTCTCTATAGTATCATGACAAACCAGCTAGATCTACTCTCTCTATTGTATCATGACAGACCAGCCAGATCTGCTGTCTCTATTGTATTATGACGGACCAGCTTCATCTACTGTCTCTGTGTCTCTATTGTATTATGACGGACCAGCTTCATCTACTTTCTCTATTGTATTACGACAGACCAGCTAGATCAACTGTCTCTATTGTATTATGACAGACCAGCTAGATCTAATGTGTCTATTATATTATGACAGACCAGCTAGATCTGCTGTCTCTATAGTATTATGACAGACCAGCTAGATCAACTGTCTCTATTGTATTATGACAGACCAGCTAGATCTAATGTGTCTATTATATATGACAGACCAGCTAGATCTGCTGTCTCTATTATATTATGACAGAGCAGCTAGATCTACTGTCTCTATTATATCATGACAGACCAGCTAGATCTACTGTCTCTATTATAATATGACAGACCAGTTAGATCTACTGTCTCTATTATATTATGACAGACCAGCTAGATCTACTGTCTCTATAGTATTATGACAGACCAGCTAGATCTACTGTCTCTATTGTATTATGACAGACCAGGTAGATCTAATGTGTCTATTATATTATGACAGACCAGCTAGATCTACTGTCTCTATTATAATATGACAGACCAGCTAGATCTACTGTCTCTATTATGTTATGACAGACCAGTTAGATCTACTGTCTCTATTATATTATGACAGACCAGCTAGATCTAATGTCTCTATAGTATTATGACAGACCAGCTAGATCTACTGTCTCTATTGTATTATGACAGATCAGCTAGATCTAATGTGTCTATTATATTATGACAGACCAGCTAGATCTACTGTCTCTATTATATTATGACAGAGCAGCTAGATCTACTGTCTCTATTATAATATGACAGACCAGCTAGATATACTGTCTCTATTATAATATGACAGACCAGCTAGATCTGTTGTCTCTATTATATTATGACATAGCATCTAGATCTACTGTCACTATTGTATTATGACACACCAGCTAGATATACTGTCTCTATTATATTATGACAAACCAGCTAGATCTACTGTCTCTATTATATTATGACAGACCAGCTAGATCTACTGTCTCTATTGTATTATGACAGACCAGCTAGATCTACTGTCTCTATTATATTATGACAGACCAGCTAGATCTACTGTCTCTATTGTATTATGACAGACCAGCTAGATCTAATGTGTCTATTATATTATGACAGACCAGCTAGATCTACTGTCTCTATTATATTATGACAGACCAGCTAGATCTACTGTCTCTATAGTATCATGACAAACCAGCTAGATCTACTCTCTCTATTGTATCATGACAGACCAGCCAGATCTGCTGTCTCTATTGTATTACGATGGACCAGCTTCATCTACTGTCTCTGTGTCTCTATTGTATTATGACGGACCAGCTTCATCTACTTTCTCTATTGTATTACAACAGACCAGCTAGATCTACTGTCTCTATTATATTATGACAGACCAGCTAGATCTACTGTCTCTATTGTATTATGACAGACCAGCTAGATCTAATGTGTCTATTATATTATGACAGACCAGCTAGATCTACTGTCTCTATTATAATATGACAGACCAGTTAGATCTACTGTCTCTATTATATTATGACAGACCAGCTAGATCTACTGTCTCTATAGTATTATGACAGACCAGCTAGATCAACTGTCTCTATTGTATTATGACAGACCAGCTAGATCTACTGTCTCTACAGTATCATGACAAACCAGCTAGATCTACTCTCTCTATTGTATCATGACAGACCAGCCAGATCTGCTGTCTCTATTGTATTATGACGGACCAGCTTCATCTACTGTCTCTGTGTCTCTATTGTATTATGACGGACCAGCTTCATCTACTTTCTCTATTGTATTACGACAGACCAGCTAGATCTACTGTCTCTATTATATCATGACAAACCAGCTAGATCTACTGTCTCTATTATATTATGACAAACCAGCTAGATCTACTGTCTCTATTATAATATGACAGACCAGTTAGATCTACTGTCTCTATTATATTATGACAGACCAGCTAGATCTACTGTCTCTATAGTATTATGACAGACCAGCTAGATCTACTGTCTCTATTGTATTATGACAGACCAGCTATATCTACTGTCTCTATTGTATTATGACAGACCAGCTAGATCTAATGTGTCTATTATATTATGACAGAGCAGCTAGATCTACTGTCTCTATTATAATATGACAGACCAGCTAGATATACTGTCTCTATTATAATATGACAGACCAGCTAGATCTACTGTCTCTATTATATTATGACAGACCAGCTAGATCTACTGTCTCTATTATATTATGACAGACCAGCTAGATCTACTGTCTCTATTGTATTATGACAGACCAGCTAGATCTACTGTCTCTATTATATTATGACAGACCAGCTAGATCTACTGTCTCTATTGTATTATGACAGACCAGCTAGATCTAATGTGTCTATTATATTATGACAGACCAGCTAGATCTACTGTCTCTATTATATTATGACAGACCAGCTAGATCTACTGTCTCTATAGTATCATGACAAACCAGCTAGATCTACTCTCTCTATTGTATCATGACAGACCAGCCAGATCTGCTGTCTCTATTGTATTACGATGGACCAGCTTCATCTACTGTCTCTGTGTCTCTATTGTATTATGACGGACCAGCTTCATCTACTTTCTCTATTGTATTACAACAGACCAGCTAGATCTACTGTCTCTATTATATTATGACAGACCAGCTAGATCTACTGTCTCTATTGTATTATGACAGACCAGCTAGATCTAATGTGTCTATTATATTATGACAGACCAGCTAGATCTACTGTCTCTATTATAATATGACAGACCAGTTAGATCTACTGTCTCTATTATATTATGACAGACCAGCTAGATCTACTGTCTCTATAGTATTATGACAGACCAGCTAGATCAACTGTCTCTATTGTATTATGACAGACCAGCTAGATCTACTGTCTCTACAGTATCATGACAAACCAGCTAGATCTACTCTCTCTATTGTATCATGACAGACCAGCCAGATCTGCTGTCTCTATTGTATTATGACGGACCAGCTTCATCTACTGTCTCTGTGTCTCTATTGTATTATGACGGACCAGCTTCATCTACTTTCTCTATTGTATTACGACAGACCAGCTAGATCTACTGTCTCTATTATATCATGACAAACCAGCTAGATCTACTGTCTCTATTATATTATGACAAACCAGCTAGATCTACTGTCTCTATTATAATATGACAGACCAGTTAGATCTACTGTCTCTATTATATTATGACAGACCAGCTAGATCTACTGTCTCTATAGTATTATGACAGACCAGCTAGATCTACTGTCTCTATTGTATTATGACAGACCAGCTATATCTACTGTCTCTATTGTATTATGACAGACCAGCTAGATCTAATGTGTCTATTATATTATGACAGAGCAGCTAGATCTACTGTCTCTATTATAATATGACAGACCAGCTAGATATACTGTCTCTATTATAATATGACAGACCAGCTAGATCTACTGTCTCTATTATATTATGACAGACCAGCTAGATCTACTGTCTCTATTATATTATGACAGACCAGCTAGATCTACTGTCTCTATTATATTATGACAGACCAGCTAGATCTACTGTCTCTATAGTATCATGACAAACCAGCTAGATCTACTCTCTCTATTGTATCATGACAGACCAGCCAGATCTGCTGTCTCTATTGTATTATGATGGACCAGCTTCATCTACTGTCTCTGTGTCTCTATTGTATTATGACGGACCAGCTTCATCTACTTTCTCTATTGTATTACAACAGACCAGCTAGATCTACTGTCTCTATTATATCATGACAAACCAGCTAGATCTACTGTCTCTATTATATTATGACAAACCAGCTAGATCTACTGTCTCTATTATATTATGACAGACCAGCTAGATCTACTGTCTCTATTGTATTATGACAGACCAGCTAGATCTAATGTGTCTATTATATTATGACAGACCAGCTAGATCTACTGTCTCTATTATAATATGACAGACCAGTTAGATCTACTGTCTCTATTATATTATGACAGACCAGCTAGATCTACTGTCTCTATAGTATTATGACAGACCAGCTAGATCAACTGTCTCTATTGTATTATGACAGACCAGCTAGATCTACTGTCTCTATAGTATCATGACAAACCAGCTAGATCTACTCTCTCTATTGTATCATGACAGACCAGCCAGATCTGCTGTCTCTATTGTATTATGACGGACCAGCTTCATCTACTGTCTCTGTGTCTCTATTGTATTATGACGGACCAGCTTCATCTACTTTCTCTATTGTATTACGACAGACCAGCTAGATCTACTGTCTCTATTATATCATGACAAACCAGCTAGATCTACTGTCTCTATTATAATATGACAGACCAGTTAGATCTACTGTCTCTATTATATTATGACAGACCAGCTAGATCTACTGTCTCTATAGTATTATGACAGACCAGCTAGATCTACTGTCTCTATTGTATTATGACAGACCAGCTATATCTACTGTCTCTATTGTATTATGACAGACCAGCTCGATCTAATGTGTCTATTATATTATGACAGAGCAGCTAGATCTACTGTCTCTATTATAATATGACAGACCAGCTAGATATACTGTCTCTATTTTAATATGACAGACCAGCTAGATCTACTGTCTCTATTGTATTATGACAGACCAGCTAGATCTGCTGTCTCTATTACATTATGACAGACCTGCATGATCTACTGTCTCTGTTAAATTATGACAGACCAGCTACATCTCTTTCTCTACTATATTATGGCAGACCAGCTAGATCTACTGTCTCCATAATATTATGACTGACCAGCTAGATCTACTGTCTCTATTATATTATGACATAGCATCTAGATCTACTGTCTCTATTATATCATGACAGACCAGCTAGATCTACTGTCTCTATTTTATTATGATGGACCAGCTTCATCTACTGTCTCTGTGTCTCTATTATTTTATGAGAGACCAGCTAGATCTACTGTCTCTATTATATTATGACATACCAGCTAGATCTACTGTCTCTATTATAATATGATAGACCAGTTAGATCTACTGTCTCTATTATATTATGACAGACCAGCTAGATCTACTGTCTCTATAGTATTATGACAGACCAGCTAGATCTAATGTGTCTATTATATTATGACAGACCAGCTAGATCTGCTGTCTCTATAGTATTATGACAGACCAGCTAGATCAACTGTCTCTATTGTATTATGACAGACCAGCTAGATCTACTGTCTCTATTATAATATGACAGACCAGCTAGATCTACTGTCTCTATAATAATATGACAGACCAGTTAGATCTACTGTCTCTATTATATTATGACAGACCAGCTAGATCTACTGTCTCTATAGTATTATGACAGACCAGCTAGATCTACTGTCTCTATTGTATTATGACAGACCAGCTAGATCTAATGTGTCTATTATATTATGACAGACCAGCTAGATCTACTGTCTCTATTATAATATGACAGACCAGTTAGATCTACTGTCTCTATTATATTATGACAGACCAGCTAGATCTACTGTCTCTATAGTATTATGACATACCAGCTAGATCTACTGTCTCTATTGTATTATGACAGACCAGCTATATCTACTGTCTCTATTGTATTATGACAGACCAGCTAGATCTAATGTGTCTATTATATTATGACAGAGCAGCTAGATCTACTGTCTCTATTATAATATGACAGAACAGCTAGATATACTGTCTCTATTATAATATGACAGACCAGCTAGATCTACTGTCTCTATTATATTATGACAGACCAGCTAGATCTACTGTCTCTATTATATTATGACAGACCAGCTAGATCTACTGTCTCTATTATATTATGACAAACCAGCTAGATCTACTCTCTCTATTGTATCATGACAGACCAGCCAGATCTGCTGTCTCTATTGTATTATGATGGACCAGCTTCATCTACTGTCTCTGTGTCTCTATTGTATTATGACGGACCAGCTTCATCTACTTTCTCTATTGTATTACAACAGACCAGCTAGATCTACTGTCTCTATTATATCATGACAAACCAGCTAGATCTACTGTCTCTATTATATTATGACAAACCAGCTAGATCTACTGTCTCTATTATATTATGACAGACCAGCTAGATCTACTGTCTCTATTGTATTATGACAGACCAGCTAGATCTAATGTGTCTATTATATTATGACAGACCAGCTAGATCTACTGTCTCTATTATAATATGACAGACCAGTTAGATCTACTGTCTCTATTATATTATGACAGACCAGCTAGATCTACTGTCTCTATAGTATTATGACAGACCAGCTAGATCAACTGTCTCTATTGTATTATGACAGACCAGCTAGATCTACTGTCTCTATAGTATCATGACAAACCAGCTAGATCTACTCTCTCTATTGTATCATGACAGACCAGCCAGATCTGCTGTCTCTATTGTATTATGACGGACCAGCTTCATCTACTGTCTCTGTGTCTCTATTGTATTATGACGGACCAGCTTCATCTACTTTCTCTATTGTATTACGACAGACCAGCTAGATCTACTGTCTCTATTATATCATGACAAACCAGCTAGATCTACTGTCTCTATTATATTATGACAAACCAGCTAGATCTACTGTCTCTATTATAATATGACAGACCAGTTAGATCTACTGTCTCTATTATATTATGACAGACCAGCTAGATCTACTGTCTCTATAGTATTATGACAGACCAGCTAGATCTACTGTCTCTATTGTATTATGACAGACCAGCTATATCTACTGTCTCTATTGTATTATGACAGACCAGCTCGATCTAATGTGTCTATTATATTATGACAGAGCAGCTAGATCTACTGTCTCTATTATAATATGACAGACCAGCTAGATATACTGTCTCTATTATAATATGACAGACCAGCTAGATCTACTGTCTCTATAGTATTATGACAGACCAGCTAGATCTGCTGTCTCTATTACATTATGACAGACCTGCATGATCTACTGTCTCTGTTAAATTATGACAGACCAGCTACATCTCTTTCTCTACTATATTATGGCAGACCAGCTAGATCTACTGTCTCCATAATATTATGACTGACCAGCTAGATCTACTGTCTCTATTATATTATGACATAGCATCTAGATCTACTGTCTCTATTATATCATGACAGACCAGCTAGATCTACTGTCTCTATTTTATTATGATGGACCAGCTTCATCTACTGTCTCTGTGTCTCTATTATTTTATGAGAGACCAGCTAGATCTACTGTCTCTATTATATTATGACATACCAGCTAGATCTACTGTCTCTATTATAATATGACAGACCAGTTAGATCTACTGTCTCTATTATATTATGACAGACCAGCTAGATCTACTGTCTCTATAGTATTATGACAGACCAGCTAGATCTACTGTCTCTATTGTATTATGACAGACCAGCTATATCTACTGTCTCTATTGTATTATGACAGACCAGCTAGATCTAATGTGTCTATTATATTATGACAGAGCAGCTAGATCTACTGTCTCTATTATAATATGACAGACCAGCTAGATATACTGTCTCTATTATAATATGACAGACCAGCTAGATCTACTGTCTCTATTATATTATGACAGACCAGCTAGATCTACTGTCTCTATTATATTATGACAGACCAGCTAGATCTACTGTCTCTATTATATTATGACAGACCAGCTAGATCTACTGTCTCTATAGTATCATGACAAACCAGCTAGATCTACTCTCTCTATTGTATCATGACAGACCAGCCAGATCTGCTGTCTCTATTGTATTATGATGGACCAGCTTCATCTACTGTCTCTGTGTCTCTATTGTATTATGACGGACCAGCTTCATCTACTTTCTCTATTGTATTACAACAGACCAGCTAGATCTACTGTCTCTATTATATCATGACAAACCAGCTAGATCTACTGTCTCTATTATATTATGACAAACCAGCTAGATCTACTGTCTCTATTATATTATGACAGACCAGCTAGATCTACTGTCTCTATTGTATTATGACAGACCAGCTAGATCTAATGTGTCTATTATATTATGACAGACCAGCTAGATCTACTGTCTCTATTATAATATGACAGACCAGTTAGATCTACTGTCTCTATTATATTATGACAGACCAGCTAGATCTACTGTCTCTATAGTATTATGACAGACCAGCTAGATCAACTGTCTCTATTGTATTATGACAGACCAGCTAGATCTACTGTCTCTATAGTATCATGACAAACCAGCTAGATCTACTCTCTATTGTATCATGACAGACCAGCCAGATCTGCTGTCTCTATTGTATTATGACGGACCAGCTTCATCTACTGTCTCTGTGTCTCTATTGTATTATGACGGACCAGCTTCATCTACTTTCTCTATTGTATTACGACAGACCAGCTAGATCTACTGTCTCTATTATATCATGACAAACCAGCTAGATCTACTGTCTCTTTTATATTATGACAAACCAGCTAGATCTACTGTCTCTATTATAATATGACAGACCAGTTAGATCTACTGTCTCTATTATATTATGACAGACCAGCTAGATCTACTGTCTCTATAGTATTATGACAGACCAGCTAGATCTACTGTCTCTATTGTATTATGACAGACCAGCTATATCTACTGTCTCTATTGTATTATGACAGACCAGCTCGATCTAATGTGTCTATTATATTATGACAGAGCAGCTAGATCTACTGTCTCTATTATAATATGACAGACCAGCTAGATATACTGTCTCTATTATAATATGACAGACCAGCTAGATCTACTGTCTCTATAGTATTATGACAGACCAGCTAGATCTGCTGTCTCTATTACATTATGACAGACCTGCATGATCTACTGTCTCTGTTAAATTATGACAGACCAGCTACATCTCTTTCTCTACTATATTATGGCAGACCAGCTAGATCTACTGTCTCCATAATATTATGACTGACCAGCTAGATCTACTGTCTCTATTATATTATGACATAGCATCTAGATCTACTGTCTCTATTATATCATGACAGACCAGCTAGATCTACTGTCTCTATTTTATTATGATGGACCAGCTTCATCTACTGTCTCTGTGTCTCTATTATTTTATGAGAGACCAGCTAGATCTACTGTCTCTATTATATTATGACATACCAGCTAGATCTACTGTCTCTATTATAATATGATAGACCAGTTAGATCTACTGTCTCTATTATATTATGACAGACCAGCTAGATCTACTGTCTCTATAGTATTATGACAGACCAGCTAGATCTAATGTGTCTATTATATTATGACAGACCAGCTAGATCTGCTGTCTCTATAGTATTATGACAGACCAGCTAGATCAACTGTCTCTATTGTATTATGACAGACCAGCTAGATCTACTGTCTCTATTATAATATGACAGACCAGCTAGATCTACTGTCTCTATAATAATATGACAGACCAGTTAGATCTACTGTCTCTATTATATTATGACAGACCAGCTAGATCTACTGTCTCTATAGTATTATGACAGACCAGCTAGATCTACTGTCTCTATTGTATTATGACAGACCAGCTAGATCTAATGTGTCTATTATATTATGACAGACCAGCTAGATCTACTGTCTCTATTATAATATGACAGACCAGCTAGATCTACTGTCTCTATTATGTTATGACAGACCAGTTAGATCTACTGTCTCTATTATATTATGACAGACCAGCTAGATCTACTGTCTCTATAGTATTATGACAGACCAGCTAGATCTACTGTCTCTATTATATTATGACAGAGCAGCTAGATCTACTGTCTCTATTATAATATGACAGACCAGCTAGATATACTGTCTCTATTATAATATGACAGACCAGCTAGAACTGTTGTCTCTATTATATTATGACATAGCATCTAGATCTACTGTCACTATTGTATTATGACACACCAGCTAGATCTACTGTCTCCATTATATTATGACAGACCAGCTAGATATACTGTCTCTATTATATTATGACAGACCAGCTAGATCTGCTGTCTCTATTGTATTATGACAGACCAGCTAGATCTAATGTGTCTATTATATTACGACAGACCAGCTAGATCTACTGTCTCTATTATAATATGACAGACCAGCTAGATCTACTGTCTCTATTATATTATGACAGACCAGCTAGATCTACTGTCTCTATTATAATATGACAGACCAGCTAGATCTACTGTCTCTATTATAATATGACAGACCAGCTGGATCTACTGTCTCTATTGTATTATGACAGACCAGCTAGATCTAATGTGTCTATTATATTATGACAGACCAGCTAGATCTACTGTCTCTATTATATTATGACAGACCAGCTAGATCTACTGTCTCTATAGTATCATGACAAACCAGCTAGATCTACTCTCTCTATTGTATCATGACAGACCAGCCAGATCTGCTGTCTCTATTGTATTATGATGGACCAGCTTCATCTACTGTCTCTGTGTCTCTATTGTATTATGACGGACCAGCTTCATCTACTGTCTCTATTATATTATGACAAACCAGCTAGATCTACTGTCTCTATTATATTATGACAGACCAGCTAGATCTACTGTCTCTATTGTATTATGACAGACCAGCTAGATCTAATGTGTCTATTATATTATGACAGACCAGCTAGATCTACTGTCTCTATTATAATATGACAGACCAGTTAGATCTACTGTCTCTATTATATTATGACAGACCAGCTAGATCTACTGTCTCTATAGTATTATGACAGACCAGCTAGATCAACTGTCTCTATTGTATTATGACAGACCAGCTAGATCTACTGTCTCTATAGTATCATGACAAACCAGCTAGATCTACTCTCTCTATTGTATCATGACAGACCAGCCAGATCTGCTGTCTCTATTGTATTATGACGGACCAGCTTCATCTACTGTCTCTGTGTCTCTATTGTATTATGACGGACCAGCTTCATCTTCTTTCTCTATTGTATTACGACAGACCAGCTAGATCTACTGTCTCTATTATAATATGACAGACCAGCTAGATCTACTGTCTCTATTATATTATGACAGACCAGCTAGATCTACTGTCTCTATTATAATATGACAGACCAGCTAGATCTACTGTCTCTATTATAATATGACAGACCAGCTAGATCTACTGTCTCTATTGTATTATGACAGACCAGCTAGATCTAATGTGTCTATTATATTATGACAGACCAGCTAGATCTACTGTCTCTATTATATTATGACAGACCAGCTAGATCTACTGTCTCTATAGTATCATGACAAACCAGCTAGATCTACTCTCTCTATTGTATCATGACAGACCAGCCAGATCTGCTGTCTCTATTGTATTATGATGGACCAGCTTCATCTACTGTCTCTGTGTCTCTATTGTATTATGACGGACCAGCTTCATCTACTGTCTCTATTATATTATGACAAACCAGCTAGATCTACTGTCTCTATTATATTATGACAGACCAGCTAGATCTACTGTCTCTATTGTATTATGACAGACCAGCTAGATCTAATGTGTCTATTATATTATGACAGACCAGCTAGATCTACTGTCTCTATTATAATATGACAGACCAGTTAGATCTACTGTCTCTATTATATTATGACAGACCAGCTAGATCTACTGTCTCTATAGTATTATGACAGACCAGCTAGATCAACTGTCTCTATTGTATTATGACAGACCAGCTAGATCTACTGTCTCTATAGTATCATGACAAACCAGCTAGATCTACTCTCTCTATTGTATCATGACAGACCAGCCAGATCTGCTGTCTCTATTGTATTATGACGGACCAGCTTCATCTACTGTCTCTGTGTCTCTATTGTATTATGACGGACCAGCTTCATCTACTTTCTCTATTGTATTACGACAGACCAGCTAGATCTACTGTCTCTATTATATCATGACAAACCAGCTAGATCTACTGTCTCTATTATATTATGACAAACCAGCTAGATCTACTGTCTCTATTATAATATGACAGACCAGTTAGATCTACTGTCTCTATTATATTATGACAGACCAGCTAGATCTACTGTCTCTATTGTATTATGACAGACCAGCTATATCTACTGTCTCTATTGTATTATGACAGACCAGCTAGATCTAATGTGTCTATTATATTATGACAGAGCAGCTAGATCTACTGTCTCTATTATAATATGACAGACCAGCTAGATATACTGTCTCTATTATAATATGACAGACCAGCTAGATCTACTGTCTCTATTATATTATGACAGACCAGCTAGATCTACTGTCTCTATTATATTATGACAGACCAGCTAGATCTACTGTCTCTATTATATTATGACAGACCAGCTAGATCTACTGTCTCTATAGTATCATGACAAACCAGCTAGATCTACTCTCTCTATTGTATCATGACAGACCAGCCAGATCTGCTGTCTCTATTGTATTATGATGGACCAGCTTCATCTACTGTCTCTGTGTCTCTATTGTATTATGACGGACCAGCTTCATCTACTTTCTCTATTGTATTACAACAGACCAGCTAGATCTACTGTCTCTATTATATCATGACAAACCAGCTAGATCTACTGTCTCTATTATATTATGACAAACCAGCTAGATCTACTGTCTCTATTATATTATGACAGACCAGCTAGATCTACTGTCTCTATTGTATTATGACAGACCAGCTAGATCTAATGTGTCTATTATATTATGACAGACCAGCTAGATCTACTGTCTCTATTATAATATGACAGACCAGTTAGATCTACTGTCTCTATTATATTATGACAGACCAGCTAGATCTACTGTCTCTATAGTATTATGACAGACCAGCTAGATCAACTGTCTCTATTGTATTATGACAGACCAGCTAGATCTACTGTCTCTATAGTATCATGACAAACCAGCTAGATCTACTCTCTCTATTGTATCATGACAGACCAGCCAGATCTGCTGTCTCTATTGTATTATGACGGACCAGCTTCATCTACTGTCTCTGTGTCTCTATTGTATTATGACGGACCAGCTTCATCTACTTTCTCTATTGTATTACGACAGACCAGCTAGATCTACTGTCTCTATTATATCATGACAAACCAGCTAGAGCTACTGTCTCTATTATATTATGACAAACCAGCTAGATCTACTGTCTCTATTATAATATGACAGACCAGTTAGATCTACTGTCTCTATTATATTATGACAGACCAGCTAGATCTACTGTCTCTATAGTATTATGACAGACCAGCTAGATCTACTGTCTCTATTGTATTATGACAGACCAGCTATATCTACTGTCTCTATTGTATTATGACAGACCAGCTCGATCTAATGTGTCTATTATATTATGACAGAGCAGCTAGATCTACTGTCTCTATTATA
Organism: Oncorhynchus mykiss; assembly: GCF_013265735.2. Classification (NCBI taxonomy): domain Eukaryota; kingdom Metazoa; phylum Chordata; class Actinopteri; order Salmoniformes; family Salmonidae; genus Oncorhynchus; species Oncorhynchus mykiss. The sequence continues at coordinate 648,831 of NW_023493661.1, forward strand.
ATATGACAGACCAGCTAGATATACTGTCTCTATTATAATATGACAGACCAGCTAGATCTACTGTCTCTATAGTATTATGACAGACCAGCTAGATCTGCTGTCTCTATTACATTATGACAGACCTGCATGATCTGCTGTCTCTATTATATTATGACAGACCAGCTACATCTACTGTCTCTGTTAAATTATGACAGACCAGCTACATCTCTTTCTCTACTATATTATGGCAGACCAGCTAGATCTACTGTCTCCATAATATTATGACTGACCAGCTAGATCTACTGTCTCTATTATATTATGACATAGCATCTAGATCTACTGTCTCTATTATATCATGACAGACCAGCTAGATCTACTGTCTCTATTTTATTATGATGGACCAGCTTCATCTACTGTCTCTGTGTCTCTATTATTTTATGAGAGACCAGCTAGATCTACTGTCTCTATTATATTATGACATACCAGCTAGATCTACTGTCTCTATTATAATATGATAGACCAGTTAGATCTACTGTCTCTATTATATTATGACAGACCAGCTAGATCTACTGTCTCTATAGTATTATGACAGACCAGCTAGATCTAATGTGTCTATTATATTATGACAGACCAGCTAGATCTGCTGTCTCTATAGTATTATGACAGACCAGCTAGATCAACTGTCTCTATTGTATTATGACAGACCAGCTAGATCTACTGTCTCTATTATAATATGACAGACCAGCTAGATCTACTGTCTCTATAATAATATGACAGACCAGTTAGATCTACTGTCTCTATTATATTATGACAGACCAGCTAGATCTACTGTCTCTATAGTATTATGACAGACCAGCTAGATCTACTGTCTCTATTGTATTATGACAGACCAGCTAGATCTAATGTGTCTATTATATTATGACAGACCAGCTAGATCTACTGTCTCTATTATAATATGACAGACCAGCTAGATCTACTGTCTCTATTATGTTATGACAGACCAGTTAGATCTACTGTCTCTATTATATTATGACAGACCAGCTAGATCTACTGTCTCTATAGTATTATGACAGACCAGCTAGATCTACTGTCTCTATTATATTATGACAGAGCAGCTAGATCTACTGTCTCTATTATAATATGACAGACCAGCTAGATATACTGTCTCTATTATAATATGACAGACCAGCTAGAACTGTTGTCTCTATTATATTATGACATAGCATCTAGATCTACTGTCACTATTGTATTATGACACACCAGCTAGATCTACTGTCTCCATTATATTATGACAGACCAGCTAGATATACTGTCTCTATTATATTATGACAGACCAGCTAGATCTGCTGTCTCTATTGTATTATGACAGACCAGCTAGATCTAATGTGTCTATTATATTACGACAGACCAGCTAGATCTACTGTCTCTATTATAATATGACAGACCAGCTAGATCTACTGTCTCTATTATATTATGACAGACCAGCTAGATCTACTGTCTCTATAGTATTATGACAGACCAGCTAGATCAACTGTCTCTATTGTATTATGACAGACCAGCTAGATCTACTGTCTCTATAGTATCATGACAAACCAGCTAGATCTACTCTCTCTATTGTATCATGACAGACCAGCCAGATCTGCTGTCTCTATTGTATTATGACGGACCAGCTTCATCTACTGTCTCTGTGTCTCTATTGTATTATGACGGACCAGCTTCATCTACTTTCTCTATTGTATTACGACAGACCAGCTAGATCTACTGTCTCTATTATATCATGACAAACCAGCTAGATCTACTGTCTCTATTATATTATGACAAACCAGCTAGATCTACTGTCTCTATTATAATATGACAGACCAGTTAGATCTACTGTCTCTATTATATTATGACAGACCAGCTAGATCTACTGTCTCTATAGTATTATGACAGACCAGCTAGATCTACTGTCTCTATTGTATTATGACAGACCAGCTATATCTACTGTCTCTATTGTATTATGACAGACCAGCTAGATCTAATGTGTCTATTATATTATGACAGAGCAGCTAGATCTACTGTCTCTATTATAATATGACAGACCAGCTAGATATACTGTCTCTATTATAATATGACAGACCAGCTAGATCTACTGTCTCTATTATATTATGACAGACCAGCTAGATCTACTGTCTCTATTATATTATGACAGACCAGCTAGATCTACTGTCTCTATTATATTATGACAGACCAGCTAGATCTACTGTCTCTATAGTATCATGACAAACCAGCTAGATCTACTCTCTCTATTGTATCATGACAGACCAGCCAGATCTGCTGTCTCTATTGTATTATGATGGACCAGCTTCATCTACTGTCTCTGTGTCTCTATTGTATTATGACGGACCAGCTTCATCTACTTTCTCTATTGTATTACAACAGACCAGCTAGATCTACTGTCTCTATTATATCATGACAAACCAGCTAGATCTACTGTCTCTATTATATTATGACAAACCAGCTAGATCTACTGTCTCTATTATATTATGACAGACCAGCTAGATCTACTGTCTCTATTGTATTATGACAGACCAGCTAGATCTAATGTGTCTATTATATTATGACAGACCAGCTAGATCTACTGTCTCTATTATAATATGACAGACCAGTTAGATCTACTGTCTCTATTGTATTATGACAGACCAGCTCGATCTAATGTGTCTATTATATTATGACAGAGCAGCTAGATCTACTGTCTCTATTATAATATGACAGACCAGCTAGATCTACTGTCTCTATTATAATATGACAGACCAGCTAGATCTACTGTCTCTATAGTATTATGACAGACCAGCTAGATCTGCTGTCTCTATTACATTATGACAGACCTGCATGATCTGCTGTCTCTATTATATTATGACAGACCAGCTACATCTACTGTCTCTGTTAAATTATGACAGACCAGCTACATCTCTTTCTCTACTATATTATGGCAGACCAGCTAGATCTACTGTCTCCATAATATTATGACTGACCAGCTAGATCTACTGTCTCTATTATATTATGACATAGCATCTAGATCTACTGTCTCTATTATATCATGACAGACCAGCTAGATCTACTGTCTCTATTTTATTATGATGGACCAGCTTCATCTACTGTCTCTGTGTCTCTATTATTTTATGAGAGACCAGCTAGATCTACTGTCTCTATTATATTATGACATACCAGCTAGATCTACTGTCTCTATTATAATATGATAGACCAGTTAGATCTACTGTCTCTATTATATTATGACAGACCAGCTAGATCTACTGTCTCTATAGTATTATGACAGACCAGCTAGATCTACTGTCTCTATTATATTATGACAGAGCAGCTAGATCTACTGTCTCTATTATAATATGACAGACCAGCTAGATATACTGTCTCTATTATAATATGACAGACCAGCTAGAACTGTTGTCTCTATTATATTATGACATAGCATCTAGATCTACTGTCACTATTGTATTATGACACACCAGCTAGATCTACTGTCTCCATTATATTATGACAGACCAGCTAGATATACTGTCTCTATTATATTATGACAGACCAGCTAGATCTGCTGTCTCTATTGTATTATGACAGACCAGCTAGATCTAATGTGTCTATTATATTACGACAGACCAGCTAGATCTACTGTCTCTATTATAATATGACAGACCAGCTAGATCTACTGTCTCTATTATATTATGACAGACCAGCTAGATCTACTGTCTCTATAGTATTATGACAGACCAGCTAGATCAACTGTCTCTATTGTATTATGACAGACCAGCTAGATCTACTGTCTCTATAGTATCATGACAAACCAGCTAGATCTACTCTCTCTATTGTATCATGACAGACCAGCCAGATCTGCTGTCTCTATTGTATTATGACGGACCAGCTTCATCTACTGTCTCTGTGTCTCTATTGTATTATGACGGACCAGCTTCATCTACTTTCTCTATTGTATTACGACAGACCAGCTAGATCTACTGTCTCTATTATATCATGACAAACCAGCTAGATCTACTGTCTCTATTATATTATGACAAACCAGCTAGATCTACTGTCTCTATTATAATATGACAGACCAGTTAGATCTACTGTCTCTATTATATTATGACAGACCAGCTAGATCTACTGTCTCTATAGTATTATGACAGACCAGCTAGATCTACTGTCTCTATTGTATTATGACAGACCAGCTATATCTACTGTCTCTATTGTATTATGACAGACCAGCTAGATCTAATGTGTCTATTATATTATGACAGAGCAGCTAGATCTACTGTCTCTATTATAATATGACAGACCAGCTAGATATACTGTCTCTATTATAATATGACAGACCAGCTAGATCTACTGTCTCTATTATATTATGACAGACCAGCTAGATCTACTGTCTCTATTATATTATGACAGACCAGCTAGATCTACTGTCTCTATTATATTATGACAGACCAGCTAGATCTACTGTCTCTATAGTATCATGACAAACCAGCTAGATCTACTCTCTCTATTGTATCATGACAGACCAGCCAGATCTGCTGTCTCTATTGTATTATGATGGACCAGCTTCATCTACTGTCTCTGTGTCTCTATTGTATTATGACGGACCAGCTTCATCTACTTTCTCTATTGTATTACAACAGACCAGCTAGATCTACTGTCTCTATTATATCATGACAAACCAGCTAGATCTACTGTCTCTATTATATTATGACAAACCAGCTAGATCTACTGTCTCTATTATATTATGACAGACCAGCTAGATCTACTGTCTCTATTGTATTATGACAGACCAGCTAGATCTAATGTGTCTATTATATTATGACAGACCAGCTAGATCTACTGTCTCTATTATAATATGACAGACCAGTTAGATCTACTGTCTCTATTATATTATGACAGACCAGCTAGATCTACTGTCTCTATAGTATTATGACAGACCAGCTAGATCAACTGTCTCTATTGTATTATGACAGACCAGCTAGATCTACTGTCTCTATAGTATCATGACAAACCAGCTAGATCTACTCTCTCTATTGTATCATGACAGACCAGCCAGATCTGCTGTCTCTATTGTATTATGACGGACCAGCTTCATCTACTGTCTCTGTGTCTCTATTGTATTATGACGGACCAGCTTCATCTACTTTCTCTATTGTATTACGACAGACCAGCTAGATCTACTGTCTCTATTATATCATGACAAACCAGCTAGAGCTACTGTCTCTATTATATTATGACAAACCAGCTAGATCTACTGTCTCTATTATAATATGACAGACCAGTTAGATCTACTGTCTCTATTATATTATGACAGACCAGCTAGATCTACTGTCTCTATAGTATTATGACAGACCAGCTAGATCTACTGTCTCTATTGTATTATGACAGACCAGCTATATCTACTGTCTCTATTGTATTATGACAGACCAGCTCGATCTAATGTGTCTATTATATTATGACAGAGCAGCTAGATCTACTGTCTCTATTATAATATGACAGACCAGCTAGATATACTGTCTCTATTATAATATGACAGACCAGCTAGATCTACTGTCTCTATAGTATTATGACAGACCAGCTAGATCTGCTGTCTCTATTACATTATGACAGACCTGCATGATCTGCTGTCTCTATTATATTATGACAGACCAGCTACATCTACTGTCTCTGTTAAATTATGACAGACCAGCTACATCTCTTTCTCTACTATATTATGGCAGACCAGCTAGATCTACTGTCTCCATAATATTATGACTGACCAGCTAGATCTACTGTCTCTATTATATTATGACATAGCATCTAGATCTACTGTCTCTATTATATCATGACAGACCAGCTAGATCTACTGTCTCTATTTTATTATGATGGACCAGCTTCATCTACTGTCTCTGTGTCTCTATTATTTTATGAGAGACCAGCTAGATCTACTGTCTCTATTATATTATGACATACCAGCTAGATCTACTGTCTCTATTATAATATGATAGACCAGTTAGATCTACTGTCTCTATTATATTATGACAGACCAGCTAGATCTACTGTCTCTATAGTATTATGACAGACCAGCTAGATCTAATGTGTCTATTATATTATGACAGACCAGCTAGATCTGCTGTCTCTATAGTATTATGACAGACCAGCTAGATCAACTGTCTCTATTGTATTATGACAGACCAGCTAGATCTACTGTCTCTATTATAATATGACAGACCAGCTAGATCTACTGTCTCTATAATAATATGACAGACCAGTTAGATCTACTGTCTCTATTATATTATGACAGACCAGCTAGATCTACTGTCTCTATAGTATTATGACAGACCAGCTAGATCTACTGTCTCTATTGTATTATGACAGACCAGCTAGATCTAATGTGTCTATTATATTATGACAGACCAGCTAGATCTACTGTCTCTATTATAATATGACAGACCAGCTAGATCTACTGTCTCTATTATGTTATGACAGACCAGTTAGATCTACTGTCTCTATTATATTATGACAGACCAGCTAGATCTACTGTCTCTATAGTATTATGACAGACCAGCTAGATCTACTGTCTCTATTATATTATGACAGAGCAGCTAGATCTACTGTCTCTATTATAATATGACAGACCAGCTAGATATACTGTCTCTATTATAATATGACAGACCAGCTAGAACTGTTGTCTCTATTATATTATGACATAGCATCTAGATCTACTGTCACTATTGTATTATGACACACCAGCTAGATCTACTGTCTCCATTATATTATGACAGACCAGCTAGATATACTGTCTCTATTATATTATGACAGACCAGCTAGATCTGCTGTCTCTATTGTATTATGACAGACCAGCTAGATCTAATGTGTCTATTATATTACGACAGACCAGCTAGATCTACTGTCTCTATTATAATATGACAGACCAGCTAGATCTACTGTCTCTATTATATTATGACAGACCAGCTAGATCTACTGTCTCTATTATAATATGACAGACCAGCTAGATCTACTGTCTCTATTATATTATGACAGACCAGCTAGATCTACTGTCTCTATAGTATCATGACAAACCAGCTAGATCTACTCTCTCTATTGTATCATGACAGACCAGCCAGATCTGCTGTCTCTATTGTATTATGACGGACCAGCTTCATCTACTGTCTCTATAGTATTATGACAGACCAGCTAGATCAACTGTCTCTATTGTATTATGACAGACCAGCTAGATCTACTGTCTCTATAGTATCATGACAAACCAGCTAGATCTACTCTCTCTATTGTATAATGACAGACCAGCCAGATCTGCTGTCTCTATTGTATTATGACGGACCAGCTTCATCTACTGTCTCTGTGTCTCTATTGTATTATGACGGACCAGCTTCATCTACTTTCTCTATTGTATTACGACAGACCAGCTAGATCTACTGTCTCTATTATATCATGACAAACCAGCTAGATCTACTGTCTCTATTATATTATGACAAACCAGCTAGATCTACTGTCTCTATTATAATATGACAGACCAGTTAGATCTACTGTCTCTATTATATTATGACAAACCAGATAGATCTACTGTCTCTATAGTATTATGACAGACCAGCTAGATCTGCTGTCTCTATTACATTATGACAGACCTGCATGATCTGCTGTCTCTATTATATTATGACAGACCAGCTACATCTACTGTCTCTGTTATATTATGACAGACCAGCTACATCTCTTTCTCTACTATATTATGGCAGACCAGCTAGATCTACTGTCTCCATAATATTATGACTGACCAGCTAGATCTACTGTCTCTATTATATTATGACATAGCATCTTGATCTACTGTCTCTATTATATCATTACAAACCAGCTAGATCTACTGTCTCTATTGTATTATGACAGACCAGCTAGATCTACTGTCTCTATTTTATTATGATGGACCAGCTTCATCTACTGTCTCTGTGTCTCTATTATTTATGAGAGACCAGCTAGATCTACTGTCTCTATTATATTATGACATACCAGCTAGATCTACTGTCTCTATTATAATATGACAGACCAGCTAGATCTACTGTCGCTATTATATTATGACAGAGCATCTAGATCTACTGTCTCTATAGTATCATGACAGACCAGCTAGATCTACTGTCTCTATTGTATTATGATGGACCAGCTTCATCTACTGTCTCTGTGTCTCTATTATTTTATGAGAGACCAGCTAGATCTACTGTCTCTATTATAATATGACAGACCAGCTAGATCTACTGTCTCTATTATGTTAGGACAGACCAGCTAGATCTACTGTCTCCATTATAATATGACAGACCAGTTAGATCTACTGTCTCTATTATATTATGACAGACCAGCTAGATCTACTGTCTCTATAGTATTATGACAGACCAGCTAGATCAACTGTCTCTATTGTATTATGACAGACCAGCTATATCAACTGTCTCTATTGTATTATGACAGACCAGCTAGATCTAATGTGTCTATTATATTATGACAGACCAGCTAGATCTGCTGTCTCTATTATATTATGACAGAGCAGCTAGATCTACTGTATCTATTATAAAATGACAGACCAGCTAGATCTACTGTCTCTATTATAATATGACAGACCAGTTAGATCTACTGTCTCTATTATATTATGACAGACCAGCTAGATCTACTGTCTCTATAGTATTATGACAGACCAGCTAGATCTACTGTCTCTATTGTATTATGACAGACCAGCTAGATCTAATGTGTCTATTATATTATGACAGACCAGCTAGATCTACTGTCTCTATTATATTATGACAGAGCAGCTAGATCTACTGTCTCTATTATAATATGACAGACCAGCTAGATATACTGTCTCTATTATAATATCACAGACCAGCTATATCTACTGTCTCTATTGTATTATGACAGACCAGCTAGATCTAATGTGTCTATTATATTATGACAGAGCAGCTAGATCTACTGTCTCTATTATAATATGACAGACCAGCTAGATATACTGTCTCTGTTATAATATGACAGACCAGCTAGATCTACTGTCTCTATAGTATTATGACAGACCAGCTAGATCTACTGTCTCTATCACATCATGACAGACCAGCTAGATCTACTGTCTCTATTGTATTATGATGGACCAGCTTCATCTACTGTCTCTGTGTCTCTATTATTTTATGAGAGACCAGCTAGATCTACTGTCTCTATTATAATATGACAGACCAGCTAGATCTACTGTCTCTATTATGTTAGGACAGACCAGCTAGATCTACTGTCTCCATTATAATATGACAGACCAGTTAGATCTACTGTCTCTATTATATTATGACAGACCAGCTAGATCTACTGTCTCTATAGTATTATGACAGACCAGCTAGATCAACTGTCTCTATTGTATTATGACAGACCAGCTATATCAACTGTCTCTATTGTATTATGACAGACCAGCTAGATCTAATGTGTCTATTATATTATGACAGACCAGCTAGATCTGCTGTCTCTATTATATTATGACAGAGCAGCTAGATCTACTGTCTCTATTATAAAATGACAGACCAGCTAGATCTACTGTCTCTATTATAATATGACAGACCAGTTAGATCTACTGTCTCTATTATATTATGACAGACCAGCTAGATCTACTGTCTCTATAGTATTATGACAGACCAGCTAGATCTACTGTCTCTATTGTATTATGACAGACCAGCTAGATCTAATGTGTCTATTATATTATGACAGACCAGCTAGATCTACTGTCTCTATTATATTATGACAGAGCAGCTAGATCTACTGTCTCTATTATAATATGACAGACCAGCTAGATATACTGTCTCTATTATAATATCACAGACCAGCTATATCTACTGTCTCTATTGTATTATGACAGACCAGCTAGATCTAATGTGTCTATTATATTATGACAGAGCAGCTAGATCTACTGTCTCTATTATAATATGACAGACCAGCTAGATATACTGTCTCTATTATAATATGACAGACCAGCTAGATCTACTGTCTCTATAGTATTATGACAGACCAGCTAGATCTTCTGTCTCTATCACATTATGACAGACCTGCATGATCTGCTGTCTCTATTATATTATGACAGACCAGCTACATCTACTGTCTCTGTTATATTATGACAGACCAGCTACATCTCTTTCTCTACTATATTATGGCAGACCAGCTATATCTACTGTCTCCATAATATTATGACTGACCAGCTAGAAGTACTGTCTCTATTATATTATGACATAGCATCTAGATCTACTGTCTCTATTATATCATGACAAACCAGCTAGATCTACTGTCTCTATTGTATTATGACAGATCAGCTAGATCTACTGTCTCTATTGTATTATGACAGACCAGCTATATCAACTGTCTCTATTGTATTATGACAGACCAGCTAGATCTAATGTGTCTATTATATTATGACAGACCAGCTAGATCTGCTGTCTCTATTATATTATGACAGAGCAGCTAGATCTACTGTCTCTATTATAATATGACAGACCAGCTAGATCTACTGTCTCTATTATAATATGACAGAACAGTTAGATCTACTGTCTCTATTATATTATGACAGACCAGCTAGATCTACTGTCTCTATAGTATTATGACAGACCAGCTAGATCTACTGTCTCTATTGTATTATGACAGACCAGCTAGATCTAATGTGTCTATTATATTATGACAGACCAGCTAGATCTACTGTCTCTATTATATTATGACAGAGCAGCTAGATCTACTGTCTCTATTATAATATGACAGACCAGCTAGATATACTGTCTCTATTATAATATCACAGACCAGCTATATCTACTGTCTCTATTGTATTATGACAGACCAGCTAGATCTAATGTGTCTATTATATTATGACAGAGCAGCTAGATCTACTGTCTCTATTATAATATGACAGACCAGCTAGATATACTGTCTCTATTATAATATGACAGACCAGCTAGATCTACTGTCTCTATAGTATTATGACAGACCAGCTAGATCTACTGTCTCTATCACATTATGACAGACCTGCATGATCTGCTGTCTCTATTATATTATGACAGACCAGCTACATCTACTGTCTCTGTTATATTATGACAGACCAGCTACATCTCTTTCTCTACTATATTATGGCAGACCAGCTATATCTACTGTCTCCATAATATTATGACTGACCAGCTAGAAGTACTGTCTCTATTATATTATGACATAGCATCTAGATCTACTGTCTCTATTATATCATGACAAACCAGCTAGATCTACTGTCTCTATTGTATTATGACAGATCAGCTAGATCTACTGTCTCTATTTTATTATGATGGACCAGCTTCATCTACTGTCTCTGTGTCTCTATTATTTTATGAGAGACCAGCTAGATCTACTGTCTCTATTATATTATGACATACCAGCTAGATCTACTGTCTCTATTATAATATGACAGACCAGCTAGATCTACTGTCGCTATTATATTATGACAGAGCATCTAGATCTACTGTCTCTATAGTATCATGACAGACCAGCTAGATCTACTGTCTCTATTGTATTATGATGGACCAGCTTCATCTACTGTCTCTGTGTCTCTATTATTTTATGAGAGACCAGCTACATCTACTGTCTCTATTATAATATGACAGACCAGCTAGATCTACTGTCTCTATTATGTTAGGACAGACCAGCTAGATCTACTGTCTCCATTATAATATGACAGACCAGTTAGATCTACTGTCTCTATTATATTATGACAGACCAGCTAGATCTACTGTCTCTATAGTATTATGACAGACCAGCTAGATCAACTGTCTCTATTGTATTATGACAGACCAGCTATATCAACTGTCTCTATTGTATTATGACAGACCAGCTAGATCTAATGTGTCTATTATATTATGACAGACCAGCTAGATCTGCTGTCTCTATTATATTATGACAGAGCAGCTAGATCTACTGTCTCTATTATAATATGACAGACCAGCTAGATCTACTGTCTCTATTATAATATGACAGAACAGTTAGATCTACTGTCTCTATTATATTATGACAGACCAGCTAGATCTACTGTCTCTATAGTATTATGACAGACCAGCTAGATCTACTGTCTCTATTATAATATGACAGACCAGCTAGATCTACTGTCTCTATTATGTTATGACAGACCAGTTAGATCTACTGTCTCTATTATATTATGACAGACCTGCTAGATCTACTGTCTCTATAGTATTATGACAGACCAGCTAGATCTACTGTCTCTATTGTATTATGACAGACCAGCTAGATCTAATGTGTCTATTATATTATGACAGACCAGCTAGATCTACTGTCTCTATTATATTATGACAGAGCAGCTAGATCTACTGTCTCTATTATATTATGACAAACCAGCTAGATCTACTGTCTCTATAGTATTATGACAGACCAGCTAGATCTGCTGTCTCTATTACATTACGACAGACCTGCATGATCTGCTGTCTCTATTATATTATGACAGACCAGCTACATCTACTGTCTCTGTTATATTATGACAGACCAGCTACATCTCTTTCTCTACTATATTATGGCAGACCAGCTAGATATACTGTCTCCATAATATTATGACTGACCAGCTAGATCTACTGTCTCTATTATATTATGACATAGCATCTTGATCTACTGTCTCTATTATATCATGACAAACCAGCTAGATCTACTGTCTCTATTGTATTATGACAGACCAGCTAGATCTACTGTCTCTATTTTATTATGATGGACCAGCTTCATCTACTGTCTCTGTGTCTCTATTATTTTATGAGAGACCAGCTAGATCTACTGTCTCTATTATATTATGACATACCAGCTAGATCTACTGTCTCTATTATAATATGACAGACCAGCTAGAGCTACTGTCGCTATTATATTATGACAGAGCAACTAGATCTACTGTCTCTATAGTATCATGACAGACCAGCTAGATCTACTGTCTCTATTGTATTATGATGGACCAGCTTCATCTACTGTCTCTGTGTCTCTATTATTTTATGAGAGACCAGCTAGATCTACTGTCTCTATTATAATATGACAGACAAGCTAGATCTACTGTCTCTATTATGTTAGGACAGACCAGCTAGATCTACTGTCTCCATTATAATATGACAGACCAGTTAGATCTACTGTCTCTATTATATTATGACAGACCAGCTAGATCTACTGTCTCTATAGTATTATGACAGACCAGCTAGATCAACTGTCTCTATTGTATTATGACAGACCAGCTATATCAACTGTCTCTATTGTATTATGACAGACCAGCTAGATCTAATGTGTCTATTATATTATGACAGACCAGCTAGATCTGCTGTCTCTATTATATTATGACAGAGCAGCTAGATCTACTGTCTCTATTATAAAATGACAGACCAGCTAGATCTACTGTCTCTATTATAATATGACAGACCAGTTAGATCTACTGTCTCTATTATATTATGACAGACCAGCTAGATCTACTGTCTCTATAGTATTATGACAGACCAGCTAGATCTACTGTCTCTATTGTATTATGACAGACCAGCTAGATCTAATGTGTCTATTATATTATGACAGACCAGCTAGATCTACTGTCTCTATTATATTATGACAGAGCAGCTAGATCTACTGTCTCTATTATAATATGACAGACCAGCTAGATATACTGTCTCTATTATAATATCACAGACCAGCTATATCTACTGTCTCTATTGTATTATGACAGACCAGCTAGATCTAATGTGTCTATTATATTATGACAGAGCAGCTAGATCTACTGTCTCTATTATAATATGACAGACCAGCTAGATATACTGTCTCTATTATAATATCACAGACCAGCTAGATCTACTGTCTCTATAGTATTATGACAGACCAGCTAGATCTACTGTCTCTATCACATTATGACAGACCTGCATGATCTGCTGTCTCTATTATATTATGACAGACCAGCTACATCTACTGTCTCTGTTATATTATGACAGACCAGCTACATCTCTTTCTCTACTATATTATGGCAGACCAGCTATATCTACTGTCTCCATAATATTATGACTGACCAGCTAGAAGTACTGTCTCTATTATATTATGACATAGCATCTAGATCTACTGTCTCTATTATATCATGACAAACCAGCTAGATCTACTGTCTCTATTGTATTATGACAGATCAGCTAGATCTACTGTCTCTATTTTATTATGATGGACCAGCTTCATCTACTGTCTCTGTGTCTCTATTATTTTATGAGAGACCAGCTAGATCTACTGTCTCTATTATATTATGACATACCAGCTAGATCTACTGTCTCTATTATAATATGACAGACTAGCTAGATCTACTGTCGCTATTATATTATGACAGAGCATCTAGATCTACTGTCTCTATAGTATCATGACAGACCAGCTAGATCTACTGTCTCTATTGTATTATGATGGACCAGCTTCATCTACTGTCTCTGTGTCTCTATTATTTTATGAGAGACCAGCTAGATCTACTGTCTCTATTATAATATGACAGACCAGCTAGATCTACTGTCTCTATTATGTTAGGACAGACCAGCTAGATCTACTTTCTCCATTATAATATGACAGACCAGTTAGATCTACTGTCTCTATTATATTATGACAGACCAGCTAGATCTACTGTCTCTATAGTATTATGACAGACCAGCTAGATCAACTGTCTCTATTGTATTATGACAGACCAGCTATATCAACTGTCTCTATTGTATTATGACAGACCAGCTAGATCTAAAGTGTCTATTATATTATGACAGACCAGCTAGATCTGCTGTCTCTATTATATTATGACAGAGCAGCTAGGTCTACTGTCTCTATTATAATATGACAGACCAGCTAGATCTACTGTCTCTATTATAATATGACAGAACAGTTAGATCTACTGTCTCTATTATATTATGACAGACCAGCTAGATCTACTGTCTCTATAGTATTATGACAGACCAGCTAGATCTACTGTCTCTATTATAATATGACAGACCAGCTAGATCTACTGTCTCTATTATGTTATGACAGACCAGTTAGATCTACTGTCTCTATTATATTATGACAGACCTGCTAGATCTACTGTCTCTATAGTATTATGACAGACCAGCTAGATCTACTGTCTCTATTGTATTATGACAGACCAGCTAGATCTAATGTGTCTATTATATTATGACAGACCAGCTAGATCTACTGTCTCTATTATATTATGACAGAGCAGCTAGATCTACTGTCTCTATTATAATATGACAGACCAGCTAGAAATACTGTCTCTATTATAATATCACAGACCAGCTAGATCTACTGTCTCTATAGTATTATGACAGACCAGCTAGATCTGCTGTCTCTATTATATTATGACAGACCAGCTACATCTACTGTCTCTATTATATTATGACAGACCTGCATGATCTGGTGTCTATATTATATTATGACAGACCAGCTACATCTACTGTCTCTGTTATATTATGACAGACCAGCTAGATCTACTGTCTCTATTTTATTATGATGGACCAGCTTCATCTACTGTCTCTGTGTCTCTATTATTTTATGAGAGACCAGCTAGATCTACTGTCTCTATTATATTATGACATACCAGCTAGATCTACTGTCTCTATTATAATATGACAGACCAGCTAGATCTACTGTCTCTATTATATTATGACAGAGAATCTAGATCTACTGTCTCTATAGTATAATGACATACCAGCTAGATCTTCTGTCTCTATTGTATTATGACAGACCAGCTAGATCTACTGTCTCTATTATAATATGACAGACCAGCTACATCTACTGTCTCTATTATGTTAGGACAGACCAGCTAGATCTACTGTCTCCATTATAATATGACAGACCAGTTAGATCTACTGTCTCTATTATATTATGACAGA
This sequence comes from Oncorhynchus mykiss, assembly GCF_013265735.2. Classification (NCBI taxonomy): domain Eukaryota; kingdom Metazoa; phylum Chordata; class Actinopteri; order Salmoniformes; family Salmonidae; genus Oncorhynchus; species Oncorhynchus mykiss. The sequence goes on from NW_023493661.1 coordinate 664,709, forward strand.
CCAGCTAGATCTAATGTGTCTATTATATTATGACAGACCAGCTAGATCTGCTGTCTCTATAGTATTATGACAGACCAGCTAGATCAACTGTCTCTATTGTATTATGACAGACCAGCTAGATCTAATGTGTCTATTATATTATGACAGACCAGCTACATCTACTGTCTCTGTTATATTATGACAGACCAGCTAGATCTACTGTCTCTATTTTATTATGATGGACCAGCTAGATCAACTGTCTCTATTGTATTATGACAGACCAGCTATATCAACTGTCTCTATTGTATTATGACAGACCAGCTAGATCTAATGTGTCTATTTTATTATGATGGACCAGCTTCATCTACTGTCTCTGTGTCTCTATTATTTTATGAGAGACCAGCTAGATCTACTGTCTCTATTATATTATGACATACCAGCTAGATCTACTGTCTCTATTATAATATGACAGACCAGCTAGATCTACTGTCTCTATTATATTATGACAGAGAATCTAGATCTACTGTCTCTATAGTATAATGACATACCAGCTAGATCTTCTGTCTCTATTGTATTATGACAGACCAGCTAGATCTACTGTCTCTATTATAATATGACAGACCAGCTACATCTACTGTCTCTATTATGTTAGGACAGACCAGCTAGATCTACTGTCTCCATTATAATATGACAGACCAGTTAGATCTACTGTCTCTATTATATTATGACAGACCAGCTAGATCTAATGTGTCTATTATATTATGACAGACCAGCTAGATCTGCTGTCTCTATAGTATTATGACAGACCAGCTAGATCAACTGTCTCTATTGTATTATGACAGACCAGCTAGATCTAATGTGTCTATTGTATTATGACAGACCAGCTAGATCTGCTGTCTCTATTATATTATGTCAGAGCAGCTAGATCCACTGTCTCTATTATAATATGACAGACCAGCTAGATCTACTGTCTCTATTATAATATGACAGACCAGTTAGATCTACTGTCTCTATTATATTATGACAGACCAGCTAGATCTACTGTCTCTATAGTATTATGACAGACCAGCTAGATCTACTGTCTCTATTGTATTATGACAGACCAGCTAGATCTAATGTGTCTATTATATTATGACAGACCAGCTAGATCTACTGTCTCTATTATAATATGACAGACCAGCTAGATCTACTGTCTCTATTATGTTATGACAGACCAGTTAGATCTACTGTCTCTATTATATTATGACAGACCAGCTAGATCTACTGTCTCTAGTATTATGACAGACCAGCTAGATCTACTTTCTCTATTGTATTATGACAGACCAGCTAGATCTAATGTGTCTTTTATATTATGACAGACCAGCTAGATCTACTGTCTCTATTATATTATGACAGAGCAGCTAGATCTACTGTCTCTATTATAATATGACAGACCAGCTAGATATACTGTCTCTATTAGAATATGACAGACCAGCTAGATCTACTGTCTCTATAGTATTATGACAGACCAGCTAGATCTGCTGTCTTTATTATATTATGACAGACCTGCATGATCTGCTGTCTCTATTATATTATAACAGACCAGCTAGATCTGCTGTCTTTATTATATTATGACAGACCTGCATGATCTACTGTCTCTGTTATATTATGACAGACCAGCTACATCTTTCTCTACTATATTATGGCAGACCAGCTAGATCTACTGTCTCCATAATATTATGACTGACCAGCTAGATCTACTGTCTCTATTATATTACGACATAGCATCTAGATCTACTGTCTCCATTATATTATGACAGACCAGCTAGATATACTATCTCTATTATATTATGACAGACCAGCTAGATCTGCTGTCTCTATTCTATTTTGACAGACCAGCTAGATCTAATGTGTCTATTATATTATGACAGACCAGCTAGATCTACTGTCTCTATTGTATTATGACAGACCAGCTAGATCTAATGTGTCTATTATAATATGACAGACCAGCTAGATCTACTGTCTCTATTATGTTAGGACAGACCAGCTAGATCTACTGTCTCTATTATAATATGACAGACCAGCTAGATATACTGTCTCTATTTTAATATGACAGACCAGCTAGATCTACTGTCTCTATAGTATTATGACAGACCAGCTTGATCTACTGTCTCTATTATGTTATGACAGACCAGCTAGATATACTGTCTCTATTGTAATATGACAGACCAGCTAGATATACTGTCTCTATAGTATTATGACAGACCAGCTAGATCTGCTGTCTCTATTATATTATGACAGACCTGCATGATCTGCTGTCTCTATTATATTATGACAGACCAGCTAGATCTACTGTCTCCATAATATTATGACTGACCAGCTAGATCTACTGTCTCCATAATATTATGACTGACCAGCTATATCTACTGTCTCTATTATATTATGACACACCAGCTAGATCTACTGTCTCCATTATATTATGACAGACCAGCTAGATATACTGTCTCTATAGTATTATGACAGACCAGCTAGATCTACTGTCTCTATTGTATTATGACAGATCAGCTAGATGTAATGTGTCTATTATATTATGACAGACCAGCTAGATCTACTGTCTCTATTATATTATGACAGAGCAGCTAGATCTAATGTCTCTATTATATTATGACATACCAGCTAGATCTACTGTCTCTATTATAATATGACAAACCAGCTAGATCTACTGTCTCTATTATAATATGACAGACCAGCTAGATCTGCTGTCTCTATAGTATTATGATAGACCAGCTAGATCTGCTGTCTCTATTATATTATGACAGACCAGATAGATCTACTGTCTTTATTATATTATAACAGAGCATCTAGATCTACTGTCTCTATTATCTTATGACAGACCAGCTAGATCTACTGTCTCTATTATATTATGACAGACCAATTAGATCGACTGTCTCTATTATATTATGACAGACCAGCTAGATCTACTGTCTCTATTATATTATGACAGAGCATCTAGATGTACTGTCTCTATTATATTATGACAGACCAGCTACATCTCTTTCTCTACTAATATTATGGCAGACCAGCTAGATGTACTGTCTCTACTATATTACGACAGACCAGCTAGATTTTCTGTCTGTATTATAACATGACATACCAGCTTCACCTACTGTCTCCAATATAATATTATTATAATATAATATTACAGACCTGTTAGTTAGTGTGTCAATTAAAATATGACTTGACGCTCCGGCTTGCGGAATCAGAGAGAACAGTCTATGTATTGGGTGATTGGATTGTAACAGTTTTCCTTACTTTCATACAGGCTTTATCTAGACATCCTGGATGGTCCTTGGGCCTCAGTGATGTTCTGGACTGTCCGCATCACCCTCTGTAGCGCCATGCGATTGAAGGCGGTGCAGTTCCCATACCAAGCAGTGATGCAGCCAGTCAGGAATCTCAATGGTGCAGAACGTTTTTTTGATGGCAAATGCCAAACCCTCCTGAGGGGGAAGAGGCTCTGTCGCTGCCTTCTTCACGTGTGTGTGTGTGTGTGTGTGTGTACCATCTTAAGTCCTTAGTGATTTGGAGGAAGTTGAAGCTCTCGACCCGCTCCACTGCAGCCCCGTCGATGTGGAAGGGCTCCCCCCCCCCCCCCCCCCCCCCCGTTTCCTGTCGGCCGTGCCACGTGGCCACTCAGTCGTGGATGAACATGAGGGGACTGACCCCACACCTGATGTTAACCTACCCTCACCATCTGGTGCCGGCCGGTCAGGACCCTCACCACCTGGTACCGACCGGTCAGGACCCTCACCACCTGGTACCGACCGGTCAGGACCCTCACCACCTGGTGCCGGCCGGTCAGGACCCTCACCACCTGGTGCCGGCCGGCCAGGACCCTCACCACCTGGTGTCAGGTGGTGAGATCGTGTCGTTATTGATTGATTTGAAATTATTTGGCAATTTCTATAATCAATACATAAGGGAGTTCTTATTTAATAAAATCATGAAGGAGTTTAACAGCTTATTTCCACTGTGGTCCTGTTGAAGAGGGAAACAGGAAGTGGGAAAGAGGTAAACAGGAAGTGGGAATACAACAAGGTTAGAGTTTAACAGCTTAATTCCACTGTGGTCCTTTTGAAGAGGGAAACAGGAAGTGGGAAAGAGGTAAACAGGAAGTGGGAATACAACAAGGTTAGAGTTTAACAGCTTATTTCCACTGTGGTCCTTTTGAAGAGGGAAACAGGAAGTGGGAATACAACAAGGTTAGGCGACGATTGTAATGACAGAGACCATTGTTGTTTGTTTCACAACATCTGATAATACAATTTCCGTTCCTAATAAACAACTATGGTACATATTCCTTGTCTCACAAACCCTTAAATATATAAATAATCCATCCCTAATCCCTATATATATATGCATACACACACACACACATACATACAAGAAAATCACATTATAATAAACAACAGGCACCAAAAAGGCCGACCAAATCCGGGGGATTTCCTTCACCTACTTTAATCTTACCACTCCCTTTTCAGACATGCTACTATTCAGCCATTTTGTTTTTCCAGAGAGAACTTCCAACTACCTAATGAAGGTTATGCATTTCAGAGATTATTCCAAAGAACGGCAGCTGGAGTGGCTTCCTTTCCTCTTTACCATAGCCACTGCCCAAGCCTGAAGCGGGGTTGTTTGGTACGCGTACAGTCCACCCTCAAGGTTTCCAAACGGCCAAACATTCAATGACATCCAGGGATATGGTGCAACAAAAATGTTTATTCTTCTGATATCTAACAAATAAATTATTCTCCAATCAACTTAAAGCAGCGAATACTTGACATGGAAAATACCTGTCTGTATGTCTGTATGGTCAAAAAACTATACAGCTCCCGCATCTAGCAAGGACTCCCTCCCCCGAACTTCCTGCCTTTATCCTAACACACTTACCACAATACAATGAACAGGCAAGAGGGGGGGGGGGGCAAAAACTGAGTTACACTAACAACAAATGAATATATCTCAATCAGGTAAATATAAATCATAAAGGTACCTCATATTTCATCATGTACATTAATATGTAATATATTTACACAAATATACATGGAGCTCCATATGTACACAAATTTGTCCAAATCGGCTCTAACAGCAGCTGAGTATAAAAAAAAAATATTTTCCCCTCCACTTTTTAAATCTAAAAAGGAACAATGTCAGTTTGACTCCTTCTAGTTGAATAGTTATGGTTACCTCGGACCAAGTTAAAATAGTTACATAGCTACCTAGGGGATCGTACTCTGGACAATCTGATGTACGAGACGACATTTTATCTGAGCGACTCTCTCTCCCCTCCACTTTCAGTCATCTAAAGGCTTTCGACGTGGGAATAGTGAAGAGAAGTTTAAGAATCATTCTGACCTAATTTGTTCTGAGATGTCTGCAATTAATTTTTTATTATCTTTGGGGGGGCACTATGGTACCAGGAAGAGTGGCACTGAACAGGAAAGAGTGGCACTGAACAGGAAAGACTGGCACTGAACAGGAAAGACTGGCACGGGACAGGAAAGAGTGGCAGTGAACAGGAAAGAGTGGCACGGGACAGGAAAGAGTGACACTGAACAGGAAAGAGTGGCACGGAATAGGAAAGAGTGGCACTGAACAGGAAAGAGTGGCACTGAACAGGAAAGAGTAGCACGGGACAGGAAAGAGTGACACTGAACAGGAAAGACTGGCACGGGACAGGAAAGAGTGGCACTGAACAGGAAAGAGTGGCACTGAACAGGAAAGACTGGCACTGAACAGGAAAGAGTGGCACTGAACAGGAAAGACTGGCACTGAACAGGAAAGACTGGCACTGAACAGGAAAGAGTGGCACGGGACAGGAAAGAGTGGCACGGGACAGGAAAGACTGGCACGGGAAAGGAAAGACTGGCACTGAACAGGAAAGACTGGCACTGAACAGGAAAGAGTGGCACGGGACAGGAGAGAGTGGCACGGGAACAGGAGAGAGTGGCACTGAACAGGAAAGAGTGGCACGGGAACAGGAGAGAGTGGCACGGGAACAGGAGAGAGTGGCACTGAACAGGAGAGAGTGGCACGGGAACAGGAAAGAGGGGCACTGAACAAGAGCCCCTGCCAATGTCCCCATTTTTCATTCTTATCCAGATATTTTGGAGGTTGTAGCCAGGAACCTAATTGTATGGTTCACTTTGGAGATAATATTTTGCACCATCTTTTGCACCATCTCCCCTGTCAGTTGATTATCTTGCACACATCCAAGATATTTAACAGAGTCGTTTGATGTGACTACTACTCTGTCACCTAATACCACCTTTAAAAATCTGGGGATTTTCTGCTGTTTTTACTTTGGACGCGAACAAGATGGACTCTTCCCCCCCCCCAAGGTGAAGTGACAGATTATAATGGTATAAAACCATTTACTGACATACAGAAGTTCAAGATGGACTCTCCCCCCCCCCCCCCCCCCCCAAGGTGAAGTGACAGATTATCAGTCATTTGATTATCTTGGTATAAAACCATTTACTGACATTCAGAAGTTCAGCCCTGAGGGATTTCTCAACCACATGTTTGTCTTGGTGGGGAAACCAACAGAACTCACCTTACCATACTCTCCCCTGTCAGTTGATTATCTTGGAAACCAACAGAATTCATCCTGCATTATAGGAGAAAAGACAAGCAGGGTCAGATAATAATAATCACAGTGGGTGTAGAGGTCACTACCTCAGGAGTTAAATGTCAGTTGGCTTTTCATAGCCGAGCATTCAGAGGTCAGGACAGCAGGTGAGAGAGAGAGATGAAAACAGCAGGTCAAGGGACAAGGGACAAGGTTGCATGTCCGGTGAACAGGTCAGGGTTCAGAGATAGAACAGTTGAAACTGGAGCAGCAGCCGAGAGTCATCATGTCAAGTAGTCATGTGTAACCGTCCCCTCGCCCATACCCGGGCGCGAACCAGGGACCCTCTGCACACATCAACAACTGACACCCACGAAGCATCGTTACCCATCGCTCCACAAAAGCCGCTGCCCTTGCAGAGCCAAGAGGGAAACAACTACTTCAAGGTCTCAGAGCAAGTGACGTCACCGATTGAAACGCTATTTAGTGCGCACCACCGCTAACTAAGCTAGCTGTTTCACATCCGTTACACAGGTTTCAGGTCCTCCGGGAGCGGAGGGAGAGAGAGAGAATTAGAGGGAGCATATTTCAATTCACACAGGACATCAAATAAGACAGGAGAAGTACTCCAGATATAACAAACTGACCCTAGCCCCCCGACACATAAACTACTGCAGCATAAATACTGGAGGCTGAGACAGGAGGGGTCAGGAGACACTGTGGCCCCATCCGATGATACCATCGGACAGGGCCAAACAGGAAGGATATAACCCCACCCACTTTGTCGAAGCACAGCCCCCACACCACTAGAGGGATATCTTCAACCACTAACTTACCATCCTGAGACAAGGCCGAGTATAGCCCACGAAGATCTACACTGCGGCACAACCCAAGGGGGGGGGGGGGGGGGGGGGGGGGGGGGGGGGGGAGACCAACCCAGACAGGAAAATCACGTCAGTGACTCAATCCACTCAAATGACGCACCTCTCCTAGGGAGGGCATGAAAGAGCCCTAGTAAGCCAGTGACTCAGCCCCTGTAATAGGGTTAGAGGCAGAAAATCCCAGTGGAAAGAGGGGAACCTTTCCGTTCACCTACACACTCCTGGGCCAGACTACACTCAATCATATGACCCACTGAAGAGATGAGTCTTCAATAAAGACTTAAAGGTTGAGACAGAGTTTGCGTCGCTGACATGGGTAGGCAGACCGTCCCATAAAAATGGAGCTCTATAGGACAAAGCCCTGCCTCCAGCTGTTTGCTTAGAAATTCTAGGGACAATTAGGAGGCCTGTGTCTTGTGACCGTAGCGTACGTGTAGGTATGTACGGCAGGACCAAATCAGAGAGATAGGTAGGAGCAAGCCCATGTAATGCTTTGTAGGTTAGCAGTAAAACCTCAAAATCAGCCCTTGCCTTAACAGGAAGCCAGTGTAGGGAGGCTAATATCAAATATTTTTTATTCTAGTCAAGATTCTCTCAGCCGTGTTCAGCACTAGCAGAAGATAATTTAGTGCTTTATCCGGGTAGCCGGAAAGTAGAGCATTGCAGTAGTCTAATCTAGAAGTGACAAAAGCATGGATGAATTTTTCTGCATCATTTTTGGACCAAATAGATTCTGATTGTTTTACAATGTTACGTAGATGGAAAAAATCTGTCCTTGAAACAGTCCTGATATATTCGTCAAAAGAGAGATCAGGGTTCAGAAGTGACGCCGAGGTCCGTCACAGTTTTTATTTTTGAGACGACAAACTATCAAGATTTCACTTCATGATTACAGATGTAGGTGCTACAGTTATTGTGGCATGAAGTCTTTTGAGTTGACCAGGAACAGGAAACAGGAAGGAAGACAGAGGTTTCCAACCAGGGATACTAGAACGCCCAGGGGGCCTGTCAACACGGTGAGAAGACTCATGAGACCATTGGTCTACTGGTCAAATACACAAGAGGGGGTACTTCAGGGGTACTCTGGGCAGAACTAAATTCTCTCTCCCCCTCTCCTCTCTCTCTCTCTCTCTCTTGAAAAAGGTTGGGAAGAGAGGAGGAGAGGGGAGAGGAAAGAAAAGAAGAGAGGAGAAGGGGGAGAAGTGGGAGGTGAGGTGAGGGGGAGTGAAGTGGAGGAGAGGGGGTGAGGAGGGGAGGTGAGGGGGAGAGAAGTGGAGAAGGGGAGAGTAAAGGGGAGGTGAGGAGGGGAGGTGAGGGGGAGCGAAGTGGAGAAGGGGAGAGGGGAGGAGACGGGGAGAGAATTGGAGGAGGGGAGAGGAGAGGAGAGGGGTAGAGGGGAGGTGAGAAGGAGAGGAGAGGGGGAGGGAGAAAGAAGAAGAGGAGGAGGAGGAGGGAGGGAGAAGAAGAGGAGGGAGAGAGAAGAGGAGAGATGGGTTCAGTCAAGCAGCAGTCAATAATATAATGGAGTCAGTTCAGCGCCTCAGGAGAAACTCTATTAGAGGACAACAGATACTGAAATAAACTACACTAGACTGGAGGAGTCTGTGTGTGTGTGTGTGTGTGTGTGTGTGTGTGTGTGTGTGTGTGTGTGTGTGTGTGTGTGTGTGTGTGTGTGTGTGTTGACCCCATCCGGTTTCAGCGCAGAAGGGATGGTTATGCACTCAAACAGAACAGTCTGGTTGCATAGCAACTAACTAACCCTCCATTTCTCTCTCTCTGTCTCTCTCTCTCTCTGTCTCTGTCTCTCTCTCTCTCTCTCTCTCTCTCTCTCTCTGTCTCTGTCTCTCTCTCTCTCTCTCTCTGTCTCTGTCTCTGTCTCTCTCTCTCTCTCTCTCTGTCTCTGTCTCTGTCTCTCTCTCTCTCTCTCTCTCTCTCTCTCTCTGTCTCTCTCTCTCTGTCTCTCTCTGTCTCTCTGTCTCTCTCTATCTCTCTGTCTCTCTCTCTTTGTCTCTCTGTCTCTCTCTGTCACTCTGTCTCTCTGTCTCTCTCTCTCTCTGTCTCTCTCTCTCTCTCTGTCTCTCTGTCTCTCTCTCTGTCTCTCTCTCTGTCTCTGTCTCTGTCTGTCTCTGTCTCTCTCTCTCAGTAGTTGAACAAGTTAACAACCTGAAAACAAGATGAGGAGAGAGAGACAGACAGAGGGGGAGAGAGAGACGGAGCACACAGTTAGTGTTCTCTATATCTGAGGCTACTGTATAATCTGGTACTGTATAACTGGTACTGTAGAATATGGTACTGTATAACTGGTACTGTAGAATCTGGTACTGTATAACTGGTACTGTAGAATCTGGTACTGTAGAATCTGGTACTGTAGAATCTGGTACTGTATAACTGGTACTGTAGAATCTGGTACTGTAGAGTCTGGTACTGTAGAATCTGGTACTGTATAACTGGTACTGTATAACTGGTACTGTATAACTGGTACTGTATAATTGGTACTGTAGAATCTGGTACTGTAGAATCTGGTACTGTATAACTGGTACTGTATAACTGGTACTGTAGAATCTGGTACTGTATAACTGGTACTGTATAACTGGTACTGTATAACTGGTACTGTAGAATCTGGTACTGTAGAATCTGGTACTATATGTCTCTCTGTCTCTTTCTCTTTCTCTCTCTCTCTGTCTCTCTGTCTCTCTCTCTCAATTCAATTCAAGGGCTTTATTGTCATGGGAAACGTGTTAACATTGCCAAAGCAAGTGAGTTATATAATATACAAAAGTGAAATAAACAATACAAATGAACAGTAAACATTACACTTACAGAAGTTTCAAAACAGTAAAGACATTACAAATGTCATATTATATATATATATACAGGGTTGTAACGATGTACAAATGGTTAAAGGACACAAGATAAAATAAATAAGCATAAATATGGGTTGTATTTACAATGGTGTTTGTTCTTCACTGGTTGCCCTTTTCTCGTGGCAACAGGTCACACATCTTGCTGCTGTGATGTCACACTGTGGAATTTCACCCAGTAGATATGGGAGTTTATCAAAATTGGATTTGTTTTCGAATTCTTTGTGGATCTGTGTAATCTGAGGGAAATATGTCTCTCTAATATGGTCATACATTGGGCAGGAGGTTAGGAAGTGCAGCTCAGTTTCCACTTCATTTTGTGGGCAGTGAGCACATGGCCTGTCTTCTCTTGAGAGCCATGTCTGCCTACGGCGGCCTTTCTCAATAGCAAGGCTATGCTCACTGAGTCTGTACATAGTCAAAGCTTTCATTAATTTTGGGTCAGTCACAGTAGTCAGGTATCCTGCCGCTGTGTACTCTCTGTGTAGGGCCAAATAGCATTCTAGTTTGCTCTGTTTTTTTGTTAATTCTTTCCAATGTGTCAAGTAATTATCTTTTTTGTTTTCTCATGATTTGGTTGGGTCTAATTGTGCTGTTGTCCTGGGGCTCTATGGGGTCTGTTTGTGTTTGTGAACAGAGCCCCAGGACCAGCTTGCTTAGGGGACTCTTCTCCAGGTTCATCTCTCTGTAGGTGATGGCTTTGTTATGGAAGGTTTGGGGATCGCTTCCTTTTAGGTGGTTATAGAATTTAACGGCTCTTTTCTGGATTTTGATAATTAGTGGGTATCGGCCTAATTCTGCTCTGGTCTGTTCTCTCTCTCTCTCTCTCTCTCTGTCTCTCTCTCTCTCTGTGTCTCTCTCTCTCTCTCTCTCAAATTCAAATTCAAATTCAAATTCAAGCTGCTTTATTGGCATGAAAAACATTGTGTCAATATTGCCAAAGCAACAATGTATACAATATACATTGTAACAAAATTATAAATGATAGCAAATAATAATATAAAATGGTAGTAAATAATAATACAAAATTAAATACAAAAATAATAACAATAAAATGGTAACAGTCTACAGTAAACATTAATAATTATAGTAATAACAATAATAGTAATAATAAGTAAGTTACTGTTTACTATGCAGATGTTATTATTCAGTGTCCCTCAGGCTATGGCAGGAAAATACATATTTGGCTGCAAGAGGAGCCATTGCTCCTTCGCCCATGAGTATTCTTAGTTTTTCCTCTGGGTTCAATTTGTAAAAATTTGGAATATATGTAGTCATTTCTGTGAATAATGAATCTCTTTGTGAGGAATATTTATCACAGTAAAGGAGAAAGTGCATCTCTGTCTCTACCTCCCCTGTCATGCAGTGACCACATACACGCTCCTCTTTGGGTAGCCATGTCTTTTTATGTCTGCCGGTTTCTATTGCCAATCGGTGGTCACTTAGCCTGTACTTGGTAAGGATCTGTCTCTGCTTCGTATCTCTGACAGAGTAGAGATAATCAGCCAATTCATATTCTCTGTTTAGGGTCAGATAGCAATTTAGTCGGCTTTGGGATTTTGTTTCGTTTTTCCAGTATTGTAAATATGATTCCTTTGATTGGTTCATGATTTTGCTTATTGGAATTCTTTCTTTTGAAGCAGTGCTGGCGTCAGCTTGGTTGGTGAGGTCCAACACCATCTGACTGAGAGGGCTCGTTTCTGGGCTCAGCTCTTGGGCTTGAAGTGCTTTAAATTGCAGACTCGAATTTGGACTTGAATTTAGATGTAGCCAAAATTTTAATGATCTTTTCTGTATTTTCATTATTACTGGAAAACGGCCCAATTCTGCCCTACATGCATTAGTTGGTGTATTTCTCTGGACTTGTAGAATTTTCCGACAGAATTCTGCATGTAGGGCTTCAATTGGATGTTTGTCCCACATTTTAAAATCCAGTTTATTGAGTGGCCCCCAAACCTCACTTCCATAAAGTGCTATTGGTAGGATTACACTGTCAAATATTTTAGTCCAAATTCTAATTGGGATGTTGATTTTGAATAATTTCATTTTTATTGCATACATTGCTCTGCGGGCTTTTTCTTTGAGTGCCTTCACTGCCATATTAAAGTTTCCCGATGCAGATATGGTCAGACCAAGGTAGGTGTAATGTTTTGTGTGTTCAATTAAGGTGTTGTTCAGGGTGAATTTACATTTGTGTTTCTGACATCTGGGTTTTTTTTGGAAAATCATGATTTTAGTTTTTTGGAAATTTACTGCCAGGGCCCAATTATGGCAATATTGCTCCAGAATATTAATGTTTTGTTGAAGACCTTCTTTGGTTGGTGATAGAAGTACCAAGTCATCAGCATATAGCAGGTATTTCACCTCTGTGTCAAATAGTGTGAGTCCTGGGGCTGGAGATTGGTCCAACATGTCTGCTAATTCATTGATATAAATGTTGAAAAGATTTGGACTCAAATTGCAGCCTTGTCTCACACCTCGACATTGTGAAAAAAATTCTGTTCTTTGGTTTTTGATTTTTATTGCACACTTGTTTTTTGTGTACATACATTTTATTAAGTCATACACCTTA
>NW_023493661.1:682611-747611 GCF_013265735.2 Oncorhynchus mykiss
GAATACGTGGTCTGTCGTACGGTAATTTGGTAAAAAGCCAATTTGACATTTGATCAGTGCATTGTTTTCACTGAGGAAATGTACGAGTATCTCTCTCTCTCTCTCTCTCTCTCTCTCTCTCTCTCTCTCTCTCTCTCTCTCTCTCTCTCTCTCTCTCTCTGCCTCTCTCTCACTCTCTGCCTCTCTCTCTCCTTTGTGTGAACTGGGTAGTGGTATCTGTGACAGTGATAAGTTACTCTCCTTTAATCATCTCTCCTCCAGGCTGATCAAGATAAACACTGATACAGCTACAGTAGACTGGCTTAGCTGGACACTACACACACACAAACACACACACACACACACACACACACACACACACACACACACACACACTGGTGTCGCACAACAACAACAAAGACAGTTTGGTACTAGAATGTTTGTTACGTTTGGTACTTCTGTCAAATGCGTCTCAGGTGATTGAGAGGATCAAGTCGGCCTATCAGAGCAGCCCCTTTTATAGCGTAAAGAGTCTGATCCACTTCCTCGTTCATTACTAGAGCTGTCTGGCTGTGTTGTTAGCTCCCCTCTCATCATGCTGCAGAGACGTTAACACAGTTGAATAATGTAACAAGGCATGTTGAAACTGTTCTTTACTGTTCGCAAAACAATGTCCCTACAGGCTACAGCACTTTACAATGGAAGAAGATACCGGTAGCTACCAGTTGTGTAGACTAACATTCCACTGCTAGCTGACAGCTGAATTCAAGACACTAGTTCACTGTTTTTGATAAAACATTTGTGATAATACACTAAATATACTGATTTGAAAGTTGATTGTCACCCAAAACTTGTATTAATTAACTTTGTCTCCCTCGCCACTAAAAACTCATTCACTTCTTCATCTTCCCTCACCACTAAAAACTCATTCACTTCTTTGTCTCCATCGCCAGAGCCTCCCGTCTGGTTTCCACTAGATTCCACAGCCACTAAGGCCAGATTCCACAGCCACTAAGACCAGATTCCAAAGCCACCAAAACCAGATTCCACAGCCAGAAAGGCCAGATTCCACAGCCACTAAAACCAGATTCCACAGCCACTAAGGCCAGATTCCACAGCTACTAAGGCCAGATTCCACAGCCACTAAGGCCAGATTCCACAGCCACTAAGACCAGATTCCACAGCCACTAAGACCAGATTCCACAGCCACTAATGCCAGATTCCACAGCCACTAAGGCCAGATTCCACAGCCACTAAGACCAGATTCCACAGCCACTAAGGCCAGATTCCACAGCCACTAAGGCCAGATTCCACAGCCACTAAGACCAGATTCCACTAAGGCCAGATTCCACAGCCACTAAGGCCAGATTCCACAGCCACTAAGACCAGATTCCACAGCCAGAAAGGCCAGATTCCACAGCCACTAAAACCAGATTCCACAGCCACTAAGACCAGACTCCACAGCCACTAAGGTCAGATTCCACAGCCACTAAGACCAGATTCCACAGCCACTAAGGCCAGATTCCACAGCCACTAAGACCAGATTCCACAGCCAGAAAGGCCAGATTCCACAGCCACCAAAACCAGATTCCACAGCCAGAAAAGCCAGATTCCACAGCCACTAAAACCAGATTCCACAGCCACTAAGGCCAGATTCCACAGCCACTAAGGCCAGATTCCACAGCCACTAAGGCCAGATTCCACAGCCACTAAGACCAGATTCCACAGCCACTAAGACCAGGTTCCACAGCCACTAATGCCAGATTCCACAGCCACTAAGGCCAGATTCCACAGCCACTAAGACCAGATTCCACAGCCACTAAGGCCAGATTCCACAGCCACTAAGGCCAGATTCCACAGCCACTAAGACCAGATTCCACTAAGGCCAGATTCCACAGCCACTAAGGCCAGATTCCACAGCCACTAAGACCAGATTCCACAGCCAGAAAGGCCAGATTCCACAGCCACTAAAACCAGATTCCACAGCCACTAAGACCAGACTCCACAGCCACTAAGGTCAGATTCCACAGCCACTAAGACAAGATTCCACAGCCACTAAGACCAGACTCCACAGCCACTAAGGCCAGATTCCACAGCCACTAAGACCAGATTCCACAGCCACTAAGGTCAGATTCCACAGCCACTAAGGCCAGATTCCACAGCCACTAAGGCCAGATTCCACAGCCACTAAGGCCAGATTCCACAGCCACTAAGACCAGATTCCACTAAGGCCAGATTCCACAGCCACTAAGGCCAGATTCCACAGCCACTAAGACCAGATTCCACAGCCAGAAAGGCCAGATTCCACAGCCACCAAAACCAGATTCCACAGCCAGAAAGGCCAGATTCCACAGCCACTAAGACCAGATTCCACAGCCAGAAAGGCCAGATTCCACAGCCACTAAAACCAGATTCCACAGCCACTAAGACCAGATTCCACAGCCAGAAAGGCCAGATTCCACAGCCACTAAGGCCAGATTCCACAGCCACTAAGACCAGATTCCACAGCCAGAAAGGCCAGATTCCACAGCCACTAAAACCAGATTCCACAGCCACTAAGACCAGATTCCACAGCCAGAAAGGCCAGATTCCACAGCCACTAAGGCCAGATTCCACAGCCACTAAGACCAGATTCCACAGCCAGAAAGGCCAGATTCCACAGCCACTAAAACCAGATTCCACAGCCACTAAGACCAGATTCCACAGCCAGAAAGGCCAGATTCCACAGCCACTAAGGCCAGATTCCACAGCCACTAAGACCAGATTCCACAGCCACTAAGACCAGATTCCACAGCCACTAAGGCCAGATTCCACAGCCACTAAAACCAGATTCCACAGCCACTAAGGCCAGATTCCACAGCCACTAAAACCAGATTCCACAGCCACTAAGGCCAGATTCCACAGCCACTAAGACCAGATTCCACAGCCACTAAGACCAGATTCCACAGCCAGAAAGGCCAGATTCCACAGCCACTAAGGCCAGATTCCACAGCCACTAAGACCAGATTCCACAGCCACTAAGACCAGATTCCACAGCCACTAAGGCCAGATTCCACAGCCACTAAAACCAGATTCCACAGCCACTAAGGCCAGATTCCACAGCCACTAAAACCAGATTCCACAGCCACTAAGGCCAGATTCCACAGCCACTAAGACCAGATTCCACAGCCACTAAGACCAGATTCCACAGCCAGAAAGGCCAGATTCCACAGCCACTAAGGCCAGATTCCACAGCCACTAAGACCAGATTCCACAGCCACTAAGGCCAGATTCCACAGCCACTAAAACCAGATTCCACAGCCACATTCTGCTTCACCAATGACATTATTCGTTTCTTAAAGAGAATTAAGAGATTGATTTCTTCTTTGCAAATGGTATATTGATCAGTAGAAGTAAAATATATTCTCCCAGCAGTTTGCCGATTTAAAATACAGTGCCTTGCGAAAGTATTCGGCCCCCTTGAACTTTGCGACCTTTTGTCACATTTCAGGCTTCAAACATGAAGATATAAAACTGTATTTTTTTGTGAAGAATCAACAACAAGTGGGACACAATCATGAAGTGGAACGACATTTATTGGGTATTTCAAACTTTTTTAACAAATCAAAAACTGAAAAATTGGGCGTGCAAAATTATTCAGCCCCTTTACTTTCAGTGCAGCAAACTCTCTCCAGAAGTTCAGTGAGGATCTCTGAATGATCCAATGTTGACCTAAATGACTAATGATGATAAATACAATCCACCTGTGTGTAATCAAGTCTCCGTATAAATGCACCTGCACTGTGATAGTCTCAGAGGTCCGTCAAAAGCGCAGAGAGCATCATGAAGAACAAGGAACACACCAGGCAGGTCCGAGATACTGTTGTGAAGAAGTTTAAAGCCGGATTTGGATACAAAAAGATATCCCAAGCTTTAAACATCCCAAGGAGCACTGTGCAAGCGATAATATTGAAATGGAAGGAGTATCAGACCACTGCAAATCTACCAAGACCTGGCCGTCCCTCTAAACTTTCAGCTCATGCAAGGGAAGACTGATCAGAGATGCAGCCAAGAGGCCCATGATCACTCTGGATGAACTGCAGAGATCTACAGCTGAGGTGGGAGACTCTGTCCATAGGACAACAATCAGTCGTATATTGCACAAATCTGGCCTTTATGGAAGTGTGGCAAGAAGAAAGACATTTCTTAAAAATATCCATAAAAAGTGTTGTTTAAAGTTTGCCACAAGCCACCTGGGAGACACACCAAACATGTGGAAGAAGGTGCTCTGGTCAGATGAAACCAAAAAAGAACTTTTTGGCAACAATGCAAAACGTTATGTTTGGCGTAAAAGCAACACAGATGAACACGCCATCCCCACTGTCAAACATGGTGGTGGCAGCATCATGGTTTGGGCCTGCTTTTCTTCAGCAGGGACAGGGAAGATGGTTAAAATTGATGGGAAGATGGATGGAGCCAAATACAGGACCATTCTGGAAGAAAACCTGATGGAGTCTGCAAAAGACCTGAGACTGGGACGGAGATTTGTCTTCCAACAAGACAATGATCCAAAACATAAAGCAAAATCTACAATGGAATGGTTCAAAAATAAACATATCCAGGTGTTAGAATGGCCAAGTCAAAGTCCAGACCTGAATCCAATCGAGAATCTGTGGAAAGAACTGAAAACTGCTGTTCACAAATGCTCTCCATCCAACCTCACTGAGCTCGAGCTGTTTTAAAAGGAGGAATGGGAAAAAATGTCAGTCTCTCGATGTGCAAAACTGATAGAGACATACCCCAAGCGACTTAAAGCTGTAATTGCAGCAAAAGGTGGCGCTACAAAGTATTAACTTAAGGGGGCTGAATAATTTTGCACGCCCAATTTTTCCGTTTTTGATTTGTTAAAAAAGTTTGAAATATCCAATAAATGTTGTTCCACTTCATGATTGTGTCCCACTTGTTGTTGATTCTTCACAAAAAAATACAGTTTTATATCTTTATGTTTGAAGCCTGAAATGTGGCAAAAGGTCGCAAAGTTCAAGGGGGCCGAATACTTTCGCAAGGCACTGTAAGTCCTAGATGGAAGGGATTGTTTGTAATTTGTAGCCCCATGAAATCAGCTAAAACAAACTGAATAACTCAAGGCCATCACACACTCCTATGGATGAATGTATCAGGCCTCCCGAGGGGCGCAGTGGTCTGAGGCACTACATCGCAGCGCTAGCTGTGCCACTAGAGATTCTGGGTTCGCAGCCGGCCCACGCCCGGGAGACCCATGGGGGTGGCGCACAATTGGCCCAGCGTTGTCTAGGTTACGGAAGGGTTTGGCCCGGGCAGGGATGTCCTTGTCCCATCGCGCTCTAGCGACTCCTGTGGCGGTCCGGGCGCAATGCACGCTGACAAGGTCGCCAGGTGTACGGTGGTTCCTCCGACACATTGGTGCGGCTGGCTTCCGGGGGTTAAGCGAGCGTTTTGTCAAGAAGCAGTGCGGCTTGGTCGGGGTTGTTGTTTTGCAGCTCTCGACCTTCGCCTCTACCGAGTCCGTACGGGAGTTGCAGCGATGAGACAAGACTGTAACTACCGATTGGAGGAAAAGTAACGTAAATAAATGCCTTAAATAATCTGTGGAAAGACCTGGACCAATGGGATCGAGGTATGTCATACTAAACCTCGTATCAGTAACGAAGTCCAAATTTTGGTATGGTGACGACACACACACACACAGACACACACACAGACACACACACAGACACACACACACACACACACACACACACACACACACACACACACACACACAGACACACACACAGACACACACACAGACACACACACACGCACACACACACACACACACACACACACACACACACACACACACACACACACACACACACACAGCTGATGTAAGGTAAATAGTGACACCTATCAGTGTGGAATAGTCAACTGTCTCAACACATGTTGCCGTGGCAACCTGACCCCACTCTGACCCCAGCTCTGACAGCTCTGGGAATCCACACTGGAGGGTATGTGGGGAGGGGGGGGGGGGTTGTGTCTTGGTGACGGAGATCATCACTACAGTCCCACTGTGTCATCAATCACTTAATGACACCCCTACTGGGGTATACACACCTCATATCAGTAACGAAGTCCACACACACACACACACACACACACACACACACACACACACACACACACACACACAGAGTTATTACCCTTATCTCTCTCTCTCTCTCTCTGGTTAGAGGAACAACTGGTCTCTGGTTAGAGGAACAACTGGTCTCTGGTTAGAGGAACAACTGGTCCCTGGTTAGAGGAACAACTGGTCCCTGGTTAGAGGAACAACTGGTCTCTGGTTAGAGGAACAACTGGTCCCTGGTTAGAGGAACAACTGGTCCCTGGTCCCTGGTTAGAGGAACAACTGGCCCTGGTTAGAGGAACAACTGGCCCAGGTTCCTGGTTAGAGGAACAACTGGTCCCTGGTTAGAGGAAGAACTGACCCAGGTCCCTGGTTAGAGGAAGAACTGACCCAGGTCCCTGGTAAGAGGAACAACTGGCCCAGGTCCCTGGTTAGAGGAACAACTGGCCCTGGTCCCTGGTTAGAGGAACAACTGGCCCTGTTCCCTGGTTAGAGGAACAACTGGCCCTGGTTAGAGGAACAACTGGTCCCTGGTTAGAGGAACAACTGGTCCCTGGTTAGATGAACAACTGGCCCAGGTTCCTGGTTAGAGGAACAACTGGTCCCTGGTTAGAGGAAGAACTGACCCAGGTCCCTGGTTAGAGGAACAACTGGCCCAGGTCCCTGGTTAGAGGAACAACTGGCCCTGGTCCCTGGTTAGAGGAACAACTGGTCCCTGGTTAGAGGAACAACTGGCCCTGGTCCCTGGTTAGAGGAACAACTGGCCCTGGTTAGAGGAACAACTGGCCCAGGTCCCTGGTTAGAGGAACAACTGGCCCTGGTTAGAGGAACAACTGGCCCTGGTTAGAGGAACAACTGGCCCAGGTCCCTGGTTAGAGGAACAACTGGTCCCTGGTTAGAGGAACAACTGGCCCAGGTCCCTGGTTAGAGGAACAACTGGCTCTGGTCCCTGGTTAGACCTGGCCCTGGTCCCTGGTTAGAGGAACTACTGGTCCCTGGTTAGAAACGAACTAAGTTCTATTGTCTATGCTGTCTATGACGTTGCTTTAACTAAAATGGTTACAACTGGCCCTGGTCCCTGGTTAGAAACTAACTAAGTTCTATTGTCTATGCTGTCTATGACGTTGCTTTAACTAAAATGGTGACAACTGGCCCTGGTCCCTGGTTAGAGGAACAACTGGCCCTGGTCACTGGTTAGAAACGAACTAAGTTCTATTGTCTATGCTGTCTATGACGTTGCTTTAACTAAAATGGTGACAACGATGTAGGCTGTGTAGCAGTTATTTTGTATTTATTTTTTATTTAACCTTTATTTAACTAGGCAAGTCAGTTAAGAACAAATTCTTATTTACAATGACGGCCTACCAGGGAACAGTGGGTCAATCCGTGTTCAGGGGCAGAACGACAGATTTTTACCTTGTAAAATTACAGTCCACCCTAGTATTCATACCACTGACAGATGGTTTGTGGATTACAGTCCTCCCTAGTATTCATACCACTGACAGATGGTTTGTGGATTACAGTCCTCCCTAGTATTCATACCACTGACAGATGGTTCCTGGATTACAGTCCTCCCTAGTATTCATACCACTGACAGTTCTATCTAGTAGTCCTCCCTAGTATTCATACCACTGACAGTTCTATCTAGTAGTCCTTCCTAGTATTCATACCACTGACAGTTCTATCTAGTAGTCCTCCCTAGTATTCATACCACTGACAGTTCTATCTGGTAGTCCTTCCTAGTATTCATTCCTCTGACAGTCCTCCCTAGTATTCATTCCTCTGAAAGACCTCCCTAGTATTCACACCTCTGACAGTTCTATCTAGTAGTCCTTCCTAGTATTCATACCACTGACAGTTCTATCTAGTATTCATTCCTCTGACACTCCTCCCTAGTATTCATTCCTCTGACAGTCCTCCCTAGTATTAATTCCTCTGACAGTCCTCCCTAGTATTCATTCCTCTGACAGTCCTCCCTAGTATTCATTCCTCTGAGAGTCCTCCCTAGTATTCATTCCTCTGACAGTCCTCCCTAGGATTCATTCCTCTGACAGTCCTCCCTAGTATTCATTCCTCTGACAGTCCTCCCTAGTATTCATTCCTCTGAAAGACCTCCCTAGTATTCATACCTCTGACAGTTCTATCTAGTAGTCCTTCCTAGTATTCATTCCTCTAACAGTCCTCCCTAGTATTCATACCACTGACAGATGGTTCCTGGATTACAGTCCTCCCTAGTATTCATACCACTGACAGTTCTATCTAGTAGTCCTCCCTAGTATTCATACCACTGACAGTTCTATCTAGCATTCATTCCTCTGACACTCCTCCCTAGTATTCATTCCTCTGACAGTCCTCCCTAGTATTCATTCCTCTGAGAGTCCTCCCTAGTATTCATTCCTCTGACAGTCCTCCCTAGTATTCATTCCTCTGACAGTCCTCCCTAGTATTCATTCCTCTGACAGTCCTCCCTAGTATTCATTCCTCTGAAAGACCTCCCTAGTATTCATACCTCTGACAGTTCTATCTAGTAGTCCTTCCTAGTATTCATTCCTCTAACAGTCCTCCCTAGTATTCATACCACTGACAGATGGTTCCTGGATTACAGTCCTCCCTAGTATTCATTCCTCTGAAAGACCTCCCTAGTATTCATACCTCTGACAGTTCTATCTAGTAGTCCTTCCTAGTATTCATTCCTCTGACAGTCCTCCCTAGTATTCATACCACTGACAGTCCTCCCTAGTATTCATTCCTCTGACAGTCCTCCCTAGTATTCATTCCTATGACAGTCCTCCCTAGTATTCATTCCTCTGACAGTCCTCCCTAGTATTCATTCCTCTGACAGTCCTATCTAGTATTCATTCCTCTGACAGTCCTCCCTAGTATTCATTCCTCTGACAGTCCTCCCTAGTATTCATTCCTCTGACAGTCCTCCCTAGTATTCATTCCTCTGACAGTCCTCCCTAGTATTCATTCCTCTGACAGTCCTCCCTAGTATTCATTCCTTTGACAGTCCTCCCTAGTATTCATTCCTCTGACAGTCCTCCCTAGTATTCATACCACTGACAGTCCTCCCTAGTATTCATTCCTCTGACAGTCCTCCCTAGTATTCATTCCTCTGACAGTCCTCCCTAGTATTCATACTACTGACAGTCCTCCCTAGTATTCATTCCTCTTACAGTCCTCCCTACTATTCATTCCTCATACAGTCCTCCCTAGTATTCATTCCTCTGACAGTCCTGCCTAGTATTCATTCCTCTGACAGTCCTCCCTAGTATTCATTCCTCTGACAGTCCTCCCTAGTATTCATTCCTCTGACAGTCCTCCCTGGTATTCATTCCTCTGACAGTCCTCCCTAGTATTCATACTACTGACAGTCCTCCCTAGTATTCATTCCTCTGACAGTCCTCCCTAGTATTCATTCCTCTGACAGTCCTCCCTAGTATTCATTCCTCTGACAGTCCTCCCTAGTATTCATACCACTGACAGTCCTCCCTAGTATTCATTCCTCTGACAGTCCTCCCTAGTATTCATTCCTATGACAGTCCTCCCTAGTATTCATTCCTCTGACAGTCCTCCCTAGTATTCATTCCTCTGACAGTCCTATCTAGTATTCATTCCTCTGACAGTCCTCCCTAGTATTCATTCCTCTGACAGTCCTCCCTAGTATTCATTCCTCTGACAGTCCTCCCTAGTATTCATTCCTCTGACAGTCCTCCCTAGTATTCATTCCTCTGACAGTCCTCCCTAGTATTCATTCCTTTGACAGTCCTCCCTAGTATTCATTCCTCTGGCAGTCCTCCCTAGTATTCATACCACTGACAGTCCTCCCTAGTATTCATTCCTCTGACAGTCCTCCCTAGTATTCATTCCTCTGACAGTCCTCCCTAGTATTCATACTACTGACAGTCCTCCCTAGTATTCATTCCTCTTACAGTCCTCCCTACTATTCATTCCTCATACAGTCCTCCCTAGTATTCATTCCTCTGACAGTCCTCCCTAGTATTCATTCCTCTGACAGTCCTCCCTAGTATTCATTCCTCTGACAGTCCTCCCTAGTATTCATTCCTCTGACAGTCCTCCCTGGTATTCATTCCTCTGACAGTCCTCCCTAGTATTCATACTACTGACAGTCCTCCCTAGTATTCATTCCTCTGACAGTCCTCCCTAGTATTCATTCCTCTGACAGTCCTCCCTAGTATTCATTCCTCTGACAGTCCTCCCTAGTATTCATTCCTCTGACAGTCCTCCCTAGTATTCATACCCCTGACAGTCCTCCCTAGTATTCATTCCTCTGACAGTCCTCCCTAGTATTCATTCCTCTGACAGTCCTCCCTAGTATTCATTCCTCTGACAGTCCTCCCTAGTATTCATTCCTCTGACAGTCCTCCCTAGTATTCATTCCTCTGACAGTCCTCCCTAGTATTCATACCACTGACAGTCCTCCCTAGTATTCATTCCTCTGACAGTCCTCCCTAGTATTCATTCCTCTGACAGTCCTCCCTAGTATTCATTCCTCTGACAGTCCTCCCTAGTATTCATACCACTGACAGTTCTATCTAGTAGTCCTCCCTAGTATTCATACCACTGACAGTTCTATCTAGTAGTCCTCCCTAGTATCCATACCACTGACAGTTCTATCTAGTAGTCCTCCCTAGTATTCATACCACTGACAGATGGTTCCTGCATTACAGTCCTCCCTAGTATTCATACCACTGACAGTTCTATCTAGTAGTCCTCCCTAGTATTCATACCACTGACAGTTCTATCTAGCATTCATTCCTCTGACAGTCCTCCCTAGTATTCATTCCTCTGACAGTCCTCCCTAGTATTCATACCACTGACAGTCCTCCCTAGTATTCATTCCTCTGACAGTCCTCCCTAGTATTCATTCCTATGACAGTCCTCCCTAGTATTCATTCCTCTGACAGTCCTCCCTAGTATTCATTCCTCTGACAGTCCTATCTAGTATTCATTCCTCTGACAGTCCTCCCTAGTATTCATTCCTCTGACAGTCCTCCCTAGTATTCATTCCTCTGACAGTCCTCCCTAGTATTCATTCCTCTGACAGTCCTCCCTAGTATTCATTCCTCTGACAGTCCTCCCTAGTATTCATTCCTTTGACAGTCCTCCCTAGTATTCATTCCTCTGACAGTCCTCCCTAGTATTCATACCACTGACAGTCCTCCCTAGTATTCATTCCTCTGACAGTCCTCCCTAGTATTCATTCCTCTGACAGTCCTCCCTAGTATTCATACTACTGACAGTCCTCCCTAGTATTCATTCCTCTTACAGTCCTCCCTACTATTCATTCCTCATACAGTCCTCCCTAGTATTCATTCCTCTGACAGTCCTGCCTAGTATTCATTCCTCTGACAGTCCTCCCTAGTATTCATTCCTCTGACAGTCCTCCCTAGTATTCATTCCTCTGACAGTCCTCCCTGGTATTCATTCCTCTGACAGTCCTCCCTAGTATTCATACTACTGACAGTCCTCCCTAGTATTCATTCCTCTGACAGTCCTCCCTAGTATTCATTCCTCTGACAGTCCTCCCTAGTATTCATTCCTCTGACAGTCCTCCCTAGTATTCATACCACTGACAGTCCTCCCTAGTATTCATTCCTCTGACAGTCCTCCCTAGTATTCATTCCTATGACAGTCCTCCCTAGTATTCATTCCTCTGACAGTCCTCCCTAGTATTCATTCCTCTGACAGTCCTATCTAGTATTCATTCCTCTGACAGTCCTCCCTAGTATTCATTCCTCTGACAGTCCTCCCTAGTATTCATTCCTCTGACAGTCCTCCCTAGTATTCATTCCTCTGACAGTCCTCCCTAGTATTCATTCCTCTGACAGTCCTCCCTAGTATTCATTCCTTTGACAGTCCTCCCTAGTATTCATTCCTCTGGCAGTCCTCCCTAGTATTCATACCACTGACAGTCCTCCCTAGTATTCATTCCTCTGACAGTCCTCCCTAGTATTCATTCCTCTGACAGTCCTCCCTAGTATTCATACTACTGACAGTCCTCCCTAGTATTCATTCCTCTTACAGTCCTCCCTACTATTCATTCCTCATACAGTCCTCCCTAGTATTCATTCCTCTGACAGTCCTCCCTAGTATTCATTCCTCTGACAGTCCTCCCTAGTATTCATTCCTCTGACAGTCCTCCCTAGTATTCATTCCTCTGACAGTCCTCCCTGGTATTCATTCCTCTGACAGTCCTCCCTAGTATTCATACTACTGACAGTCCTCCCTAGTATTCATTCCTCTGACAGTCCTCCCTAGTATTCATTCCTCTGACAGTCCTCCCTAGTATTCATTCCTCTGACAGTCCTCCCTAGTATTCATTCCTCTGACAGTCCTCCCTAGTATTCATACCCCTGACAGTCCTCCCTAGTATTCATTCCTCTGACAGTCCTCCCTAGTATTCATTCCTCTGACAGTCCTCCCTAGTATTCATTCCTCTGACAGTCCTCCCTAGTATTCATTCCTCTGACAGTCCTCCCTAGTATTCATTCCTCTGACAGTCCTCCCTAGTATTCATACCACTGACAGTCCTCCCTAGTATTCATTCCTCTGACAGTCCTCCCTAGTATTCATTCCTCTGACAGTCCTCCCTAGTATTCATTCCTCTGACAGTCCTCCCTAGTATTCATTCCTCTGACAGTCCTCCCTAGTATTCATACCACTGACAGTCCTCCCTAGTATTCATACCTCTGACAGTTCTATCTAGTAGTCCTTCCTAGTATTCATACCACTGACAGTTCTATCTAGTATTCATTCCTCTGACACTCCTCCCTAGTATTCATTCCTCTGACAGTCCTCCCTAGTATTCATTCCTCTGACAGTCCTCCCTAGTATTCATTCCTCTGACAGTCCTCCCTAGTATTCATTCCTTTGAGAGTCCTCCCTAGTATTAATTCCTCTGACAGTCCTCCCTAGGATTCATTCCTCTGACAGTCCTCCCTAGTATTCATTTCTCTGACAGTCCTCCCTAGTATTCATTCCTCTGACAGTCCTCCCTAGTATTCATTCCTCTGACAGTCCTATCTAGTATTCATTCCTCTGACAGTCCTCCCTAGTATTCATTCCTCTGACAGTCCTCCCTAGTATTCATTCCTCTGACAGTCCTCCCTAGTATTCATTCCTCTGACAGTCCTCCCTAGTATTCATTCCTCTGACAGTCCTCCCTAGTATTCATTCCTTTGACAGTCCTCCCTAGTATTCATTCCTCTGACAGTCCTCCCTAGTATTCATACCAGTGACAGTCCTCCCTAGTATTCATTCCTCTGACAGTCCTCCCTAGTATTCAGTCCTCTGACAGTCCTCCCTAGTATTCATACTACTGACAGTCCTCCCTAGTATTCATTCCTCTGACAGTCCTCCCTAGTATTGATACCACTGACAGTCCTCCCTAGTATTCATTCCTCTGACAGTCCTCCCTAGTATTCATTCCTCTGACAGTCCTCCCTAGTATTCATTCCTCTGACAGTCCTCCCTAGTATTCATTCCTCTGACAGTCCTCCCTAGTATTCATTCCTCTGAAAGTCCTCCCTAGTATTCATTCCTCTGAAAGACCTCCCTAGTATTCATACCTCTGACAGTTCTATCTAGTAGTCCTTCCTAGTATTCATACCACTGACAGTTCTATCTAGTATTCATTCCTCTGACACTCCTCCCTAGTATTCATTCCTCTGACAGTCCTCCCTAGTATTCATTCCTCTGACAGTCCTCCCTAGTATTCATTCCTCTGACAGTCCTCCCTAGTATTCATTCCTCTGACAGTCCTCCCTAGTATTCATTCCTCTGACAGTCCTCCCTAGTATTCATTCCTTTGACAGTCCTCCCTAGTATTCATTCCTCTGACAGTCCTCCCTAGTATTCATACCAGTGACAGTCCTCCCTAGTATTCATTCCTCTGACAGTCCTCCCTAGTATTCATTCCTCTGACAGTCCTCCCTAGTATTCATACCACTGACAGTCCTCCCTAGTATTCATTCCTCTGACAGTCCTCCCTAGTATTCATTCCTCTGACAGTCCTCCCTAGTATTCATTCCTCTGACAGTCCTCCCTAGTATTCATTCCTTTGACAGTCCTCCCTAGTATTCATTCCTCTGACAGTCCTCCCTAGTATTCATACCAGTGACAGTCCTCCCTAGTATTCATTCCTCTGACAGTCCTCCCTAGTATTCATTCCTCTGACAGTCCTCCCTAGTATTCATACTACTGACAGTCCTCCCTAGTATTCATTCCTCTTACAGTCCTCCCTACTATTCATTCCTCTGACAGTCCTCCCTAGTATTCATTCCTCTGACAGTCCTCCCTAGTATTCATTCCTCTGACAGTCCTCCCTAGTATTCATTCCTCTGACAGTCCTCCCTAGTATTCATTCCTCTGACAGTCCTCCCTGGTATTCATTCCTCTGACAGTCCTCCCTAGTATTCATACTACTGACAGTCCTCCCTAGTATTCATACTACTGACAGTCCTCTCTAGTATTCATTCCTCTGACAGTCCTCCCTAGTATTCATTCCTCTGACAGTCCTCCCTAGTATTCATTCCTCTGACAGTCCTCCCTAGTATTCATTCCTCTGACAGTCCTCCCTAGTATTCATACCACTGACAGTCCTCCCTAGTATTCATTCCTCTGACAGTCCTCCCTAGTATTCATTCCTCTGACAGTCCTCCCTAGTATTCATTCCTCTGACAGTCCTCCCTAGTATTCATTCCTCTGACAGTCCTCCCTAGTATTCATACCACTGACAGTCCTCCCTAGTATTCATACCTCTGACAGTTCTATCTAGTAGTCCTTCCTACTATTCATACCACTGACAGTTCTATCTAGTATTCATTCCTCTGACACTCCTCCCTAGTATTCATTCCTCTGACAGTCCTCCCTAGTATTCATTCCTCTGACAGTCCTCCCTAGTATTCATTCCTCTGACAGTCCTCCCTAGTATTCATTCCTTTGAGAGTCCTCCCTAGTATTAATTCCTCTGACAGTCCTCCCTAGGATTCAATCCTCTGACAGTCCTCCCTAGTATTCATTCCTCTGACAGTCCTCCCTAGTATTCATTCCTCTGACAGTCCTCCCTAGTATTCATTCCTCTGACAGTCCTATCTAGTATTCATTCCTCTGACAGTCCTCCCTAGTATTCATTCCTCTGACAGTCCTCCCTAGTATTCATTCCTCTGACAGTCCTCCCTAGTATTCATTCCTCTGACAGTCCTCCCTAGTATTCATTCCTCTGACAGTCCTCCCTAGTATTCATTCCTTTGACAGTCCTCCCTAGTATTCATTCCTCTGACAGTCCTCCCTAGTATTCATTCCTCTGACAGTCCTCCCTAGTATTCATTCCTCTGACAGTCCTCCCTAGTATTCATTCCTCTGACAGTCCTCCCTAGTATTCATACCACTGACAGTCCTCCCTAGTATTCATACCTCTGACAGTTCTATCGAGTAGTCCTTCCTAGTATTCATACCACTGACAGTTCTATCTAATATTCATTCCTCTGACACTCCTCCCTAGTATTCATTCCTCTGACAGTCCTCCCTAGTATTCATTCCTCTGACAGTCCTCCCTAGTATTCATTCCTCTGACAGTCCTCCCTAGTATTCATTCCTTTGAGAGTCCTCCCTAGTATTAATTCCTCTGACAGTCCTCCCTAGGATTCATTCCTCTGACAGTCCTCCCTAGTATTCATTCCTCTGACAGTCCTCCCTAGTATTCATTCCTCTGACAGTCCTCCCTAGTATTCATTCCTCTGACAGTCCTATCTAGTATTCATTCCTCTGACAGTCCTCCCTAGTATTCATTCCTCTGACAGTCCTCCCTAGTATTAATTCCTCTGACAGTCCTCCCTAGTATTAATTCCTCTGACAGTCCTCCCTAGTATTCATTCCTCTGACAGTCCTCCCTAGTATTCATTCCTTTGACAGTCCTCCCTAGTATTCATTCCTCTGACAGTCCTCCCTAGTATTCATACCAGTGACAGTCCTCCCTAGTATTCATTCCTCTGACAGTCCTCCCTAGTATTCATTCCTCTGACAGTCCTCCCTAGTATTCATACTACTGACAGTCCTCCCTAGTATTCATTCCTCTTACAGTCCTCCCTACTATTCATTCCTCTGACAGTCCTCCCTAGTATTCATTCCTCTGACAGTCCTCCCTAGTATTCATTCCTCTGACAGTCCTCCCTAGTATTCATTCCTCTGACAGTCCTCCCTAGTATTCATTCCTCTGACAGTCCTCCCTGGTATTCATTCCTCTGACAGTCCTCCCTAGTATTCATACTACTGACAGTCCTCCCTAGTATTCATTCCTCTGACAGTCCTCCCTAGTATTCATTCCTCTGACAGTCCACCCTAGTATTCATTCCTCTGACAGTCCTCCCTAGTATTCATTCCTCTGACAGTCCTCCCTAGTATTCATACCACTGACAGTCCTCCCTAGTATTCATTCCTCTGACAGTCCTCCCTAGTATTCATTCCTCTGACAGTCCTTCCTAGTATTCATTCCTCTGACAGTCCTCCCTAGTATTCATTCCTCTGACAGTCCTCCCTAGTATTCATACCACTGACAGTCCTCCCTAGTATTCATACCACTGACAGTCCTCCCTAGTATTCATTCCTTTGAAAGACCTCCCTAGTATTCATACCTCTGACAGTTCTATCTAGTAGTCCTTCCTAGTATTCATTCCTCTGACAGTCCTCCCTAGTATTCATTCCTTTGACAGTCCTCCCTAGTATTCATTCCTCTGACAGTCCTCCCTAGTATTCATACCAGTGACAGTCCTCCCTAGTATTCATTCCTCTGACAGTCCTCCCTAGTATTCATTCCTCTGACAGTCCTCCCTAGTATTCATACTACTGACAGTCCTCCCTAGTATTCATTCCTCTTACAGTCCTCCCTACTATTCATTCCTCTGACAGTCCTCCCTAGTATACATTCCTCTGACAGTCCTCCCTAGTATTCATTCCTCTGACAGTCCTCCCTAGTATTCATTCCTCTGACAGTCCTCCCTAGTATTCATTCCTCTGACAGTCCTCCCTGGTATTCATTCCTCTGACAGTCCTCCCTAGTATTCATACTACTGACAGTCCTCCCTAGTATTCATTCCTCTGACAGTCCTCCCTAGTATTCATTCCTCTGACAGTCCTCCCTAGTATTCATTCCTCTGACAGTCCTCCCTAGTATTCATTCCTCTGACAGTCCTCCCTAGTATTCATACCACTGACAGTCCTCCCTAGTATTCATTCCTCTGACAGTCCTCCCTAGTATTCATTCCTCTGACAGTCCTCCCTAGTATTCATTACTCTGACAGTCCTCCCTAGTATTCATTCCTCTGACAGTCCTCCCTAGTATTCATACCACTGACAGTCCTCCCTAGTATTCATACCACTGACAGTCCTCCCTAGTATTCATTCCTTTGAAAGACCTCCCTAGTATTCATACCTCTGACAGTTCTATCTAGTAGTCCTTCCTAGTATTCATTCCTCTGACAGTCCTCCCTAGTATTCATTCCTTTGACAGTCCTCCCTAGTATTCATTCCTCTGACAGTCCTCCCTAGTATTCATACCAGTGACAGTCCTCCCTAGTATTCATTCCTCTGACAGTCCTCCCTAGTATTCATTCCTCTGACAGTCCTCCCTAGTATTCATACTACTGACAGTCCTCCCTAGTATTCATTCCTCTTACAGTCCTCCCTACTATTCATTCCTCTGACAGTCCTCCCTAGTATTCATTCCTCTGACAGTCCTCCCTAGTATTCATTCCTCTGACAGTCCTCCCTAGTATTCATTCCTCTGACAGTCCTCCCTGGTATTCATTCCTCTGACAGTCCTCCCTAGTATTCATACCACTGACAGTCCTCCCTAGTATTCATACCTCTGACATTTCTATCTAGTAGTCCTTCCTAGTATTCATACCACTGACAGTTCTATCTAGTATTCATTCCTCTGACACTCCTCCCTAGTATTCATTCCTCTGACAGTCCTCCCTAGTATTCATTCCTCTGACAGTCCTCCCTAGTATTCATTCCTCTGACAGTCCTCCCTAGTATTTATTCCTTTGAGAGTCCTCCCTAGTATTAATTCCTCTGACAGTCCTCCCTAGGATTCATTCCTCTGACAGTCCTCCCTAGTATTCATTCCTCTGACAGTCCTCCCTAGTATTCATTCCTCTGACAGTCCTCCCTAGTATTCATTCCTCTGACAGTCCTATCTAGTATTCATTCCTCTGACAGTCCTCCCTAGTATTCATTCCTCTGACAGTCCTCCCTAGTATTCATTCCTCTGACAGTCCTCCCTAGTATTCATTCCTCTGACAGTCCTCCCTAGTATTCATTCCTTTGACAGTCCTCCCTAGTATTCATTCCTCTGACAGTCCTCCCTAGTATTCATACCAGTGACAGTCCTCCCTAGCATTCATTCCTCTGACAGTCCTCCCTAGTATTCATTCCTCTGACAGTCCTCCCTAGTATTCATACTACTGACAGTCCTCCCTAGTATTCATTCCTCTTACAGTCCTCCCTACTATTCATTCCTCTGACAGTCCTCCCTAGTATTCATTCCTCTGACAGTCCTCCCTAGTATTCATTCCTCTGACAGTCCTCCCTAGTATTCATTCCTCTGACAGTCCTCCCTAGTATTCATTCCTCTGACAGTCCTCCCTGGTATTCATTCCTCTGACAGTCCTCCCTAGTATTCATACTACTGACAGTCCTCCCTAGTATTCATTCCTCTGACAGTCCTCCCTAGTATTCATTCCTCTGACAGTCCTCCCTAGTATTCATTCCTCTGACAGTCCTCCCTAGTATTCATTCCTCTGACAGTCCTCCCTAGTATTCATACCACTGACAGTCCTCCCTAGTATTCATTCCTCTGACAGTCCTCCCTAGTATTCATTCCTCTGACAGTCCTCCCTAGTATTCATTCCTCTGACAGTCCTCCCTAGTATTCATTCCTCTGACAGTCCTCCCTAGTATTCATACCACTGACAGTCCTCCCTAGTATTCATACCACTGACAGTCCTCCCTAGTATTCATTCCTTTGAAAGACCTCCCTAGTATTCATACCTCTGACAGTTCTATCTAGTAGTCCTTCCTAGTATTCATTCCTCTGACAGTCCTCCCTAGTATTCATTCCTTTGACAGTCCTCCCTAGTATTCATTCCTTTGACAGTCCTCCCTAGTATTCATTCCTCTGACAGTCCTCCCTAGTATTCATACCAGTGACAGTCCTCCCTAGTATTCATTCCTCTGACAGTCCTCCCTAGTATTCATTCCTCTGACAGTCCTCCCTAGTATTCATACTACTGACAGTCCTCCCTAGTATTCATTCCTCTTACAGTCCTCCCTACTATTCATTCCTCTGACAGTCCTCCCTAGTATACATTCCTCTGACAGTCCTCCCTAGTATTCATTCCTCTGACAGTCCTCCCTAGTATTCATTCCTCTGACAGTCCTCCCTAGTATTCATTCCTCTGACAGTCCTCCCTGGTATTCATTCCTCTGACAGTCCTCCCTAGTATTCATACTACTGACAGTCCTCCCTAGTATTCATTCCTCTGACAGTCCTCCCTAGTATTCATTCCTCTGACAGTCCTCCCTAGTATTCATTCCTCTGACAGTCCTCCCTAGTATTCATTCCTCTGACAGTCCTCCCTAGTATTCATACCACTGACAGTCCTCCCTAGTATTCATTCCTCTGACAGTCCTCCCTAGTATTCATTCCTCTGACAGTCCTCCCTAGTATTCATTACTCTGACAGTCCTCCCTAGTATTCATTCCTCTGACAGTCCTCCCTAGTATTCATACCACTGACAGTCCTCCCTAGTATTCATACCACTGACAGTCCTCCCTAGTATTCATTCCTTTGAAAGACCTCCCTAGTATTCATACCTCTGACAGTTCTATCTAGTAGTCCTTCCTAGTATTCATTCCTCTGACAGTCCTCCCTAGTATTCATTCCTTTGACAGTCCTCCCTAGTATTCATTCCTCTGACAGTCCTCCCTAGTATTCATACCAGTGACAGTCCTCCCTAGTATTCATTCCTCTGACAGTCCTCCCTAGTATTCATTCCTCTGACAGTCCTCCCTAGTATTCATACTACTGACAGTCCTCCCTAGTATTCATTCCTCTTACAGTCCTCCCTACTATTCATTCCTCTGACAGTCCTCCCTAGTATTCATTCCTCTGACAGTCCTCCCTAGTATTCATTCCTCTGACAGTCCTCCCTAGTATTCATTCCTCTGACAGTCCTCCCTGGTATTCATTCCTCTGACAGTCCTCCCTGGTATTCATTCCTCTGACAGTCCTCCCTAGTATTCATACCACTGACAGTCCTCCCTAGTATTCATACCTCTGACATTTCTATCTAGTAGTCCTTCCTAGTATTCATACCACTGACAGTTCTATCTAGTATTCATTCCTCTGACACTCCTCCCTAGTATTCATTCCTCTGACAGTCCTCCCTAGTATTCATTCCTCTGACAGTCCTCCCTAGTATTCATTCCTCTGACAGTCCTCCCTAGTATTTATTCCTTTGAGAGTCCTCCCTAGTATTAATTCCTCTGACAGTCCTCCCTAGGATTCATTCCTCTGACAGTCCTCCCTAGTATTCATTCCTCTGACAGTCCTCCCTAGTATTCATTCCTCTGACAGTCCTCCCTAGTATTCATTCCTCTGACAGTCCTATCTAGTATTCATTCCTCTGACAGTCCTCCCTAGTATTCATTCCTCTGACAGTCCTCCCTAGTATTCATTCCTCTGACAGTCCTCCCTAGTATTCATTCCTCTGACAGTCCTCCCTAGTATTCATTCCTTTGACAGTCCTCCCTAGTATTCATTCCTCTGACAGTCCTCCCTAGTATTCATACCAGTGACAGTCCTCCCTAGCATTCATTCCTCTGACAGTCCTCCCTAGTATTCATTCCTCTGACAGTCCTCCCTAGTATTCATACTACTGACAGTCCTCCCTAGTATTCATTCCTCTTACAGTCCTCCCTACTATTCATTCCTCTGACAGTCCTCCCTAGTATTCATTCCTCTGACAATCCTCCCTAGTATTCATTCCTCTGACAGTCCTCCCTAGTATTCATTCCTCTGACAGTCCTCCCTAGTATTCATTCCTCTGACAGTCCTCCCTGGTATTCATTCCTCTGACAGTCCTCCCTAGTATTCATACTACTGACAGTCCTCCCTAGTATTCATTCCTCTGACAGTCCTCCCTAGTATTCATTCCTCTGACAGTCCTCCCTAGTATTCATTCCTCTGACAGTCCTCCCTAGTATTCATTCCTCTGACAGTCCTCCCTAGTATTCATACCACTGACAGTCCTCCCTAGTATTCATTCCTCTGACAGTCCTCCCTAGTATTCATTCCTCTGACAGTCCTCCCTAGTATTCATTCCTCTGACAGTCCTCCCTAGTATTCATTCCTCTGACAGTCCTCCCTAGTATTCATACCACTGACAGTCCTCCCTAGTATTCATACCACTGACAGTCCTCCCTAGTATTCATTCCTTTGAAAGACCTCCCTAGTATTCATACCTCTGACAGTTCTATCTAGTAGTCCTTCCTAGTATTCATTCCTCTGACAGTCCTCCCTAGTATTCATTCCTTTGACAGTCCTCCCTAGTATTCATTCCTCTGACAGTCCTCCCTAGTATTCATACCAGTGACAGTCCTCCCTAGTATTCATTCCTCTGACAGTCCTCCCTAGTATTCATTCCTCTGACAGTCCTCCCTAGTATTCATACTACTGACAGTCCTCCCTAGTATTCATTCCTCTTACAGTCCTCCCTACTATTCATTCCTCTGACAGTCCTCCCTAGTATTCATTCCTCTGACAGTCCTCCCTAGTATTCATTCCTCTGACAGTCCTCCCTAGTATTCATTCCTCTGACAGTCCTCCCTAGTATTCATTCCTCTGACAGTCCTCCCTGGTATTCATTCCTCTGACAGTCCTCCCTAGTATTCATACTACTGACAGTCCTCCCTAGTATTCATTCCTCTGACAGTCCTCCCTAGTATTCATTCCTCTGACAGTCCTCCCTAGTATTCATTCCTCTGACAGTCCTCCCTAGTATTCATTCCTCTGACAGTCCTCCCTAGTATTCATACCACTGACAGTCCTCCCTAGTATTCATTCCTCTGACAGTCCTCCCTAGTATTCATTCCTCTGACAGTCCTCCCTAGTATTCATTCCTCTGACAGTCCTCCCTAGTATTCATTCCTCTGACAGTCCTCCCTAGTATTCATACCACTGACAGTCCTCCCTAGTATTCATACCACTGACAGTCCTCCCTAGTATTCATTCCTTTGAAAGACCTCCCTAGTATTCATACCTCTGACAGTTCTATCTAGTAGTCCTTCCTAGTATTCATTCCTCTGACAGTCCTCCCTAGTATTCATTCCTTTGACAGTCCTCCCTAGTATTCATTCCTCTGACAGTCCTCCCTAGTATTCATACCAGTGACAGTCCTCCCTAGTATTCATTCCTCTGACAGTCCTCCCTAGTATTCATTCCTCTGACAGTCCTCCCTAGTATTCATACTACTGACAGTCCTCCCTAGTATTCATTCCTCTTACAGTCCTCCCTACTATTCATTCCTCTGACAGTCCTCCCTAGTATTCATTCCTCTGACAGTCCTCCCTAGTATTCATTCCTCTGACAGTCCTCCCTAGTATTCATTCCTCTGACAGTCCTCCCTAGTATTCATTCCTCTGACAGTCCTCCCTGGTATTCATTCCTCTGACAGTCCTCCCTAGTATTCATACTACTGACAGTCCTCCCTAGTATTCATTCCTCTGACAGTCCTCCCTAGTATTCATTCCTCTGACAGTCCTCCCTAGTATTCATTCCTCTGACAGTCCTCCCTAGTATTCATTCCTCTGACAGTCCTCCCTAGTATTCATACCACTGACATTCCTCCCTAGTATTCATACCACTGACAGTCCTCCCTGGTATTCATTCCTCTGACAGTCCTCCCTAGTATTCATACCACTGACAGTCCTCCCTAGTATTCATTCCTCTGACAGTCCTCCCTAGTATTCAGACCACTGACAGACTCAATGAGCTGCTGGTTTCTACAGCCACGTCCCTGAGCGAGCATCACGGTCTAAACGTGATATTAAATTGCGATTCATTGCCTGTCCTCTCGTGTGTGTGTGTGTGTGTGTGTGTGTGTGTGTGTGTGTGTGTGTGTGTGTGTGTGTGTGTGTGTGTGTGTGTGTGTGTGTGTGTGTGTGTGTGTCATTATTGCATTTCATTCAGGCTGTATTGAAGTATTTCGCCTCTGACCTCATTACCATGTGCCTCTGACCTCATTACCATGTGCCTCTGACCTCATTACCATGTGCCTCTGACCTCATTACCATGTGCCTCTGACCTCGTTACCATGTGCCTCTGACCTCATTACCATGTGCCTCTGACCTCATTACCATGTGCCTCTGACCTCATTACCATGTGCCTCTGA
Organism: Oncorhynchus mykiss; assembly: GCF_013265735.2. Taxonomy (NCBI): domain Eukaryota; kingdom Metazoa; phylum Chordata; class Actinopteri; order Salmoniformes; family Salmonidae; genus Oncorhynchus; species Oncorhynchus mykiss. Next base: position 706,192 of record NW_023493661.1, read on the forward strand.
CCTCATTACCATGTGCCTCTGACCTCGCTCGTTAACCACACACACACACTCAGAACCGAACACAGAGCTGTAGATTCAGGCACATTGTAACGGTGTGTGTGTGTGTGTGTGTGTGTGAGAGAGAGAGGCCTGGTCCATTAGCAGCAATGGGGGAAACAATGTTTCAGACAAAACCTCTCACTAACACAACATTACACAAAACCTCTTACTAACACAACATTAACCAAAACTATAAACACACATACAATACAACCAAAAAACATTTTACGTTTTTTTTTAAAACAACGAAAGTCTTGACAAAAATAAAAAATAGAGCTGCTGTCCGAAAAACAATTACATTCTTCAATGATTTAAATACATCGATCAAGAGTATTAAAACTCCACCACTGAAACTGGATCATTACATTATTAAAATGGTGACGGGAAGAATGTGGTCCAAACTGGCCTGTTTGTAAAAAAGGGGGTGAAACTGGATCATTACATTATTAAAATGGTGACGGGAAGAATGTGGTCCAAACTGGCCTGTTTGTGAAAAAAAAAAAAAAAAAGGGGGAGGGGCTTAGAAAAATGCCCCCAATTTTAATTTTACAGTTAAAATACGATAAGTTCTACAGTAAGAGAAAGCAGTAAAAGACAAACAATAAAACACATTTTTTTTGTTGTTGCTGTAAGTAGCATATTGATATGCTTATAAAGACAAGATGCCTCCACACTATCTAGAAAAATGTGCAGAGAACAGCCACAGACAAAACAACCAACAATCGTTGGTACCAGCTGCAGCTGTTCCACAACTAGTATGCTGTTCTATAACTACGGTCTATTCTAAGGGTATAGCTGTCTGACCACACTGACCTGTACAGATCTCTGAGGTTCTGTCTTCCAGTCTCCAGTTGGTCAGGAAGTCCCTTCCGTCTCTATGTCATGTGTTAACAGCTTGCGGGACAGGTGTAGTCACGTGACAGGAAAAGGGGGGTGGAGTTACTGACCAAGATTCCTCTAGGAGGAAATCTTTCAATTGGTCAGTAGCCCACGGAGTAATATGAGACGTGTGGCTGAACTAATGTCCCGTAGACCTTCTAAACAACGTGTCTATGAGACGTGTTGCTGAACTAATGTCCCGTAGACCTTCTAAACAACGTGTCTATGAGACGTGTTGCTGAACTAATGTCCCGTAGACCTTCTAAACAACGTGTCTATGAGACGTGTGGCTGAACTAATGTCCCGTAGACCTTCTAAACAACGTGTCTTTGATTACGTTCATGTGTAACGTTCAGTTCAATAATAACGAACGACGATGAAAAGTACGTAAACTCAGCAAAAAAAATAAAAAATGAAACATCCTCTCAATGTCAACTGCGTTTATTTTCAGAAAACTTAACATGTGTAAATATTTGTATGAACACAAGATTCAACAACTGAGACATGTGACAGAAATGGAATAATGTGTCCCTGAACAAAGGGGGGGTCAAAATCAAAAGTAACAGTCAGTATCTGGTGTGGCCACCAGCTGCATTAAATACTGCAGTGCATCTCCTCCTCATGGACTGCACCAGATTTGCCAGTTCTTGCTGTGAGATGTTACTCCACTCTTCCACCAAGGCACCTGCAACATCCCAGATATTTCTTGGGGGTATGGCCCTAGCCCTCACCCTCCGATCCAACAGGTCCCAGACGTGCTCAATGGGATTGAGATCCGGGCTCTTCGCTGGCCATGGCAGAACACTGACATTCCGGTCTTGCAGGAAATCACGCACGGAACGAGCAGTATGGCTGGTGGCATTGCCATGCTGGAGGGTCATGTCAGGATGAGCCTGCAGGAAGGGTACCGCATGAGGGAGGAGGATGTCTTCGCTGTAACGCACAGCGTTGAGATTGCCTGCAATGACAACAAGCTCAGTCCGATGATGCTGTGACACACTGCCCCAGACCATGACGGACCCTCCACCTCCAAATCGATCCTGCTCCAGAGTACAGGCCTCGGTGTAACGCTCATTCCTTCGATGATAAACGCGAATCCGGCCATCACCCCTGGTGAGACAAAACCGCAACTCGTCAGTGAAGAGCACGAAGGCAGTGAAGGCGACGTTGTTGCCGGTGATGTCTGGTGAGGACCTGACAGGCCTACAAGCCCTCAGTCCAGCCTCACTCAGCCTATTGCGGACAGCCTGAGCACTGATGGAGGGATTGTGCGTTCCTGGTGTAACTCGGGCAGTTGTTGTTGCCATCCTGTACCTGTCCCGCAGGTGTGATGTTTGGATGTACCGATCCTGTGCAGGTGTTGTTACACGTGGTCTGCCACTGCGAGGACGGTCAGCTGTCCATCCTGTCTCCCTGTAGCACTGTCTTAGGTGTCTCACAGAACGGAAATAGCAATTTATTGCCCTGGCCACATCTGCAGTCCTCATGCCTCCTTGCAGCATGCCTAAGGCACGTTCACGTAGATGAGCAGGAACCCTGGGCATCTTTCTTTTGGTGTTTTTCAGAGTCGGTAGAAAGGCCTCTTTAGTGTCCTAAGTTTTCATAACTGTGACCATAATTGTGACCTTAATTGCCTACCGTCTGTAAGCTGGTAGTGTCTTAACGACCGTTCCACAGGTGCATGTTCATGAATTGTTTATGGTTCATTGAACAAGCATGGGAAACAGTGTTTAAACCCTTTACAATGAAGATCTGTGAAGTTATTTAGGTTTTTACAAATTATCTTTTATAGACAGGGTCTTTGAAAGACAGGGTCTTTTTTTGCTGAGTTTACAATGCTATTTCACAGTAAACAAACTGACAACAGACTTTCAGCACACTTACAGGGAAGGACACTCAACAAGCACAGCACTGAACACAAATGACTGATGATTGGCTAAGAGAAATTGATAAAAAAAAAAGATTGTGGGGGTCTTGTTAGACTTCAATGCCAGTTTAGGTGTGTCTTCTTGTATAATTGTAATGCTGTAATGGTCTCTCCCAGTTCAGACATCTGTATGAACCTGTCTGTTAGTCAGGGGACTCCATGACAAACCATCTCTCCATCTCACCGTCCTTCACCTGTCCCATTTTGTCCCTCAAAAGTCCAACTCAGGTCAACTTTTTCCGTACGAGATGCATCGGTCAAAAGATGGGGGGTTCCGTACTTGCGAACATCAGAACGCTAAATGTTAGCTGGTCCCATCAGATAACATGGCACACGTTAGCACCATGCTAACTTCAACAGGTGGCACTGATTTATATATCCTGGCACAAGTTCCCGGATCAGCCAATCAAAGATGGCCGACGTAGGTAGACTTGTTCACGGAAGCGTCCAACTATCGTGTATTTGATCAACTCATGTGTAAAACGCCTAGGTCCACATAGGTAATTGTCACAGATTGTGGCAAAGGTTTCGAATCTCACATGAGTTCATCCCCCCCCCACCTCCCCCTCCTTATGAAATGTAGATTGACATGTATTGTAGATTGTGTTGAAAAAGGTACGCAGAGGAGACATTACTGTAGGCTATATTACCTGGTGATTACTCCCCCTGCTGGTGAGGAGACATTACTGTAGGCTATATTACCTGGTGGTTACGCCCCCTGCTGGTGAGGAGACATTACTGTAGGCTATATTACCTGGTGATTACTCCCCCTGCTGGTGAGGAGACATTACTGTAGGCTATATTACCTGGTGGTTACGCCCCCTGCTGGTGAGGAGACATTACTGTAGGCTATATTAGCTGGTGATTACGCCCCCTGCTGGTGAGGAGACATTACTGTAGGCTATATTACCTGGTGATTACTCCCCCTGCTGGTGAGGAGACATTACTGTAGGCTATATTACCTGGTGATTACGCCCCCTGCTGTTGAGGAGACATTACTGTAGGCTATATTACCTGGTGATTACTCCCCTGCTGGTGAGGAGACATTACTGTAGGCTATATTACCTGATGATTACTCCCCCTGCTGGTGAGGAGACATTACTGTAGGCTATATTACCTGGTGATTACGCCCCCTGCTGGTGAGGAGACATTAGTGCAGGCTATATTACCTGGTGATTACGCCCCCTGCTGGTGAGGAGACATTACTGTAGGCTATATTACCTGGTGTTTACGCCCCCTGCTGGCGAGGAGACATTACTGCAGGCTATATTACCTGGTGATTACGCCCCCTGCTGGTGAGGAGACATTACTGTAGGCTATATTACCTGGTGATTACGCCCCCTGCTGGCGAGGAGACATTACTGTAGGCTATATAACCTGATGATTACTCCCACTGCTGGTGAGGAGACATTACTGTAGGCTATATTACCTGGTGTTTACGCCCCCTGCTGGCGAGGAGACATTACTGCAGGCTATATTACCTGGTGATTACGCCCCCTGCTGGTGAGGAGACATTACTGTAGGCTATATTACCTGGTGGTTACGCCCCCTGCTGGTGAGGAGACATTACTGTAGGCTATATTACCTGGTGTTTACGCCCCCTGCTGGTGAGGAGACATTACTGTAGGCTATATTACCTGGTGTTTATGCCCCCTGCTGGTGAGGAGACATTACTGTAGGCTATATTACCTGGTGATTACGCCCCCTGCTGGTGAGGAGACATTACTGTAGGCTATATTACATTGTGATTGCACCCCCTGCTGGTGAGGAGCCATGGACTCCATCAGAAAAGCATTGGCTCCATCCGAAAAAACATTCAGATTAAGACCTACAATCATTCAGGCCTACACAGAGGTGACAATATGCCTTCTGACAGTCAACCATACGGTATGAGTCTCTCTCTGCACTTGGAGTGGTCACACACACACACACACACACACACACACACACACACACACACACACACACACACACACACACACACAGAGGGGGGGAGAGGTAACGGGAGAGCAGAGAGCAGATGGTCCCAGAGCATTACTAGATAATAACGAGGAGGAGGAGGGAGGAAGAAGAGGAGGAGGGAGAGGGGGAGGAGGAAGTGAAGGAGGAGGAGGGAGAGGGGGAGGAGGAAGAGGAGGTGGGAGAGGAGGGAGGAGGGAGGAGGAAGAGGAGGAAGAGGTGGAGGAGGGAGGAGGAAGAGGAGGGGGAGAAGGAGTAAGAGGAGGAGGAGGAAGAGGCCATAGGGGTGAGAGGGTTAAAACACCACGCTGACTGACACACAGCTGACTGAAACACAGCTGACTGAAACACAGCTGACTGTCAAACAGCTGACTGAAACACAGCTGACTGACACACAGCTGACTGAAACACAGCTGACTGTCACACAGCTGACTGACACACAGCTGACTGACACACAGCTGACTGACACACAGCTGACTGACTGACTGACACACAGCTGACTGAAACACAGCTGACTGACACACAGCTGACTGACACACAGCTGACTGAAACACAGCTGACTGACACACAGCTGATTGACACACAGCTGACTGAAACACAGCTGACTGAAACACACAGCTGACTGACTGACTGACACACAGCTGACTGAAACACAGCTGACTGAAACACAGCTGACTGACACACAGCTGACTGAAACACAGCTGACTGAAACACAGCTGACTGAAACACAGCTGACTGAAACACAGCTGACTGATCAGCACCAAGAGCCCCTCTACTCAACACCTCTATCAGCACCAAGATCCCCTCTACACAACACCTCTATCAGCTCCCAGACCCCCTCTACTCAACACCCAGACCCCCTCTACACAACACCAAGCCCCCCTCTACACAACACCTCTATCAGCACCAAGAGCCCCTCTACACAACACCAAAACCCCCTCTACTCAACACCTCTATAAGCACCAAGACCCCCTCTACTCAACACCTCTATCAGCACCCAGACCCCCTCCACACAACACCTCTATCAACACTCAGACCCCCTCTACACAACACCTATATCATCCCCCAGACCCCCTCTACTCAACACCCAGACCCCCTCTAGTCAACACCTCTATCAGCACCCAGACCCCCTCTACTCAACACCTCTATCAGCACCAAGACCCCCTCTACTCAACACCTCTATCAGCACCCAGACCCCCTCTACTCAACACCTCTATCAGCACCCAGACCCCCTCTATCAGCACCCAGACCCCCTCTAAACAAAACCAATATCAGCACCCAGACCCTCCCTCTACACAACACCTCTATCAGCACCCAGACCCCCTCTACACAACACCTATATCAGCACCCAGACCCCCTCTACACAACACCTCTATCAGCACCCAGACCCCCTCTACACAACACCTCTATCAGCACCCAGACCCCTCTACTCAACACCTCTATCAGCACCCAGACCCCCTCTACACAACACCTATATCAGCACCCAGACCCGCTCTACACAACACCTCTATCAGCACCCAGACCCCCTATACACAACACCTCTATCAGCACCCAGACCCCCTCTACACAACACCTCTATCAGCACCCAGACCCCCTCTACACAACACCTCTATCAGCACCCAGACCCCCTCTACTCAACACCTCTATCAGCACCCAGACACCCTCTACACAACACCTATATCAGCACCCAGACCCCCTCTAGTCAATACCTCTATCAGCACCCAGACCCCCTCTACACAACACCTCTATCAGCACCCAGACCCCCTCTACTCAACACCTCAATCAGCACCCAGACCCCCTCTAGTCAACACCTCTATCAGCACCCAGACCCCCTCTAGTCAACACCTCTACACAACACCCAGACCCCCTCTACACAACACCTATATCAGCACCAAGACCCCTCTACACAACACCTCTATCAGCACCCAGACCCCCTCTACACAACAACTCTATCAGCACCCAGACCCCCTCTACTCAACACCTCTATCAACACCCAGACCCCCTCTACACAACACCTATATCAGCACCAAGACACCCTCTAGTCAACACCTCCATCAGCACCAAGGCTCCCTCTACACAACACCTATATCAGCACCAAGACCCCCTCTACTCAACACCAAGACCCCCTCTACACAACACCTCCATCAGCACCAAGACCCCCTCTACTCAACACCTCTATCAGCACCCAGACCCCCTCTACACAACACCCCTATCAGCACCCAGACCCCCTCTACTCAACACCCAGATCCCCTCTAGTCAACACCTCTATCAGCACCCAGACCCCCTCTACACAACACCTCTATCAGCACCCAGATCCCCTCTACTCAACACCAAAACCCCCTCTACTCAACACCTCTATCAACACCCAGACCCCCTCTACACAACACCTATATCATCCCCAGACCCCCTCTACTCAACACCTCTATCAGCACCCAGACCCCCTCTACTCAACACCTCTATCAGCACCCAGACCCCTTCTACACAACACCTCTATCAGCACCCAGACCCCCTCTACACAACACCTCTATCAGCACCCAGACCCCCTCTACACAACACCAAGACCCCCTCTAAACAACACCTATATCAGCACCCAGAACACCTCTACACAACACCTCTATCAACACCCAGACCCCTCTACTCAACACCTCTATCAGCACCCAGACCCCCTCTACACAACACCTATATCAGCACCCAGACCCGCTCTACACAACACCTCTATCAGCACCCAGACCCCCTCTACACAACACCTCCATCAGCACCCAGACCCCCTCTAGTCAACACCTCCATCAGCACCAAGACCCCCTCTAGTCAACACCTCCATCAGCACCAAGTCCCCCTCTAGTCAACACCCAGACCCCCTCTACGTATATATTTATATATTTTGATTTCGCCTTTATTTTACCAGGTCGGCCAGCTGAGAACAAGTTCTCATTTTCATCTGCGACCCTGACCAAGATAAAGCAAAGCAGCGCAACACAAACAACAACAACAACAGAGTTTCACATGGAATAAACAAAACATACAATCAATCCTCTACTCTACAGTACAAAAAAATCTATATATATATAATGTGCAAATGAGGTGAGATAAGAGAGGTAAGGCAATAAATAGGCCATGGTGGCGAAGTAATTACAACATAGCAATTAAACACTGGAATGGTAGAATGTGCAGGAGATGAATGTGCAAGTAGAGATACTGAGGTGCAAGATAAATAAATCAATACAGTATGGGGATGAGGGTAGATTGGATGGGCTGTTTACAGATGAGCTATGTATAACAAGGATTGGGAATAACTTCCTGTGTATCTCTGTCCTGTATAACAAGGATTGGGAATAACTTCCTGTATATCTCTGTCCTGTATAGCAGGGATTGGGAATAACTTCCTGTATATCTCGGTCCTGTATAACAAGGATTGGGAATAACTTCCTGTATATCTCTGTCCTGTATAGCAGGGATTGGGAATAACTTCCTGTATATCTCTGTCCTGTATAACAAGGATTGGGAATAACTTCCCTTTGCTTACCGCCCAAATAGGTCCACAGACGATGCAATCTCAACCACACTGCACACTGCCCTAACCCATCTGGACAAGAGGAATACCTATGTGAGAATGCTGTTCATTGACTACAGCTCGGCATTCAACACCATAGTACCCTCCAAGCTCGTCATCAAGCTCGAGACCCTGGGTCTCGACCCCGCCCTGTGCAACTGGGTACTGGACTTCCTGACGGGCCGCCCCCAGGTGGTGAGGGTAGGCAACAACATCTCCTCCCCGCTGATCCTCAACACTGGGGCCCCACAAGGGTGCGTTCTGAGCCCTCTCCTGTACTCCCTGTTCACCCACGACTGCGTGGCCACGCACGCCTCTAACTCAATCATCAAGTTTGCGGATGACACAACAGTGGTAGGCTTGATTACCAACAACGACGAGACGGCCTACAGGGAGGAGGTGAGGGCCCTCGGAGTGTGGTGTAACTGAGCTAAACGACTACCGCCCCATAGCACTCACTTCCGTCATCATGAAGTGCTTTGAGAGACTAGTCAAGGACCATATCACCTCCACCCTACCTGACACCCTAGACCCACTCCAATTTGCTTACCGCCCAAATAGGTCCACAGACGATGCAATCTCAACCACACTGCACACTGCCCTAACCCATCTGGACAAGAGGAATACCTATGTGAGAATGCTGTTCATTGACTACAGCTCGGCATTCAACACCATAGTACCCTCCAAGCTCGTCATCAAGCTCGAGACCCTGGGTCTCGACCCCGCCCTGTGCAACTGGGTACTGGACTTCCTGACGGGCCGCCCCCAGGTGGTGAGGGTAGGCAACAACATCTCCTCCCCGCTGATCCTCAACACTGGGGCCCCACAAGGGTGCGTTCTGAGCCCTCTCCTGTACTCCCTGTTCACCCACGACTGCGTGGCCACGCACGCCTCTAACTCAATCATCAAGTTTGCGGACGACACAACAGTGGTAGGCTTGATTACCAACAACGACGAGACGGCCTACAGGGAGGAGGTGAGGGCCCTCGGAGTGTGGTGTCAGGAAAATAACCTCACACTCAACGTCAACAAAACTAAGGAGATGATTGTGGACTTCAGGAAACAGCAGAGGGAACACCCCCCTATCCACATCGATGGAACAGTAGTGGAGAGGGTAGCAAGTTTTAAGTTCCTCGGCATACACATCACAGACAAACTGAATTGGTCCACTCACACAGACAGCATTGTGAAGAAGGCGCAGCAGCGCCTCTTCAACCTCAGGAGGCTGAAGAAATTCGGCTTGTCACCAAAAGCACTCACAAACTTCTACAGATGCACAATCGAGAGCATCCTGGCGGGCTGTATCACCACCTGGTACGGCAACTGCTCCGCCCTCAACCGTAAGGCTCTCCAGAGGGTAGTGAGGTGTACACAACGCATCACCGGGGGCAAACTACCTGCCCTCCAGGACACCTACACCACCCGATGTCACAGGAAGGCCATAAAGATCATCAAGGACATCAACCACCCGAGCCACTGCCTGTTCACCCCGCTATCATCCAGAAGGCGAGGTCAGTACAGGTGCATCAAAGCTGGGACCGAGAGACTGAAAAACAGCTTCTATCTCAAGGCTATCAGACTGTTAAACAGCCACCACTAACATTGAGTGGCTGCTGCCAACACACTGACACTGACTCAACTCCAGCCACTTTAATAATGGGAATTGATGGGAAATGATGTAAATATATCACTAGCCACTTTAACTATGCCACTTTGTTTACATACTCATCTCATATGTGTATACTGTACTCGATACCATCTACTGTATCTGCCTATGCTGCTCTGTACCATCACTCATTCATATATCCTTATGTACATATTCTTTATCCCCTCACACTGTGTACAAGACAGTAGTTTTGGAATTGTTAGTTAGATTACTCGTTGGTTATTACTGCATTGTCGGAACTAGAAGCACAAGCATTTCGCTACACTCGCATTAACATCTGCTAACCATGTGTATGTGACAAATAAAATTTGATTTGATTTGATTTGATTTATTTGATTTGAATAACTTCCTGTGCATCTCTGTCCTGTATAACAAGGATTGGGAATAACTTCCTGTATATCTCTGTCCTGTATAACAAGGATTGGGAATAACTTCCTGTATATCTCTGTCCTGTATAACAAGGATTGGGAATAACTTCCTGTATATCTCTGTCCTGTATAACAAGGATTGGGAATAACTTCCTGTATATCTCTGTCCTGTATAACAAGGATTGGGAATAACTTCCTGTATATCTCTGTCCTGTATAGCAGGGATTGGGAATAACTTCCTGTGTATCTCTGTCCTGTATAACAAGGATTGTGAATAACTTCCTGTATATCTCTGTCCTCTATAAGAAGGATTGTGAATAACTTCCTGTACAGCTCTGTCCTCTATAACAATGATTGTGAATAACTTCCTGTATATCTCTGTCCTGTATAACAAGGATTGGGAATAACTTCCTGTGTATCTCTGTCCTGTATAACAAGGATTGGGAATAACTTCCTGTGCATCTCTGTCCTGAATAACAAGGATTGGGAATAACTTCCTGTATATCTCTGTCCTGTATAGCAGGGATTGGGAATAACTTCCTGTGTATCTCTGTCCTGTATAACTAGGATTGGGAATAACTTCCTGTATATCTCTGTCCTGTATAACAAGGATTGGGAATAACTTCCTGTATATCTCTGTCCTGTATAACAAGGATTGGGAATAACTTCCTGTATATCTCTGTCCTGTATAACAAGGATTGGGAATAACTTCCTGTGCATCTCTGTCCTGTATAACAAGGATTGGGAATAACTTCCTGTATATTTCTGTCCTGTATAGCAGGGATTGGGAATAACTTCCTGTGTATCTCTGTCCTGTATAACAAGGATTGGGAATAACTTCCTGTATATCTCTGTCCTGTATAACAAGGATTGGGAATAACTTCCTGTATATCTCTGTCCTGTATAACAAGGATTGGGAATAACTTCCTGTATATCTCTGTCCTCTATAACAAGGATTGTGAATAACTTCCTGTACAGCTCTGTCCTGTATAACAAGGATTGGGAATAACTTCCTGTATATCTCTGTCCTGTATAGCAGGGATTGGGAATAACTTCCTGTGTATCTCTGTCCTGTATAACAGGGATTGGGAATAACTTCCTGTATATCTCTGTCCTCTATAACAGGGATTGTGAATAACTTCCTGTACAGCTCTGTCCTCTATAACAGGGATTGTGAATAACTTCCTGTACAGCTCTGTCCTGTATAACAAGGATTGTGAATAACTCCCTGTATATCTCTGTCTTGGGTGTATCACCCTCCTCTCATTTCTGTATCACCCTCCTCTCATTTCTGTATCACCCTCCTCTCCTCTCCTCTCCTCTCCTCTCCTCTCCTCTCCTCTCCTCTCCTCTCCTCTCCTCTCCTCTCCTCTCCTCTCCTCTCCTCTGCCCTCCTCTGCCCTCCTCTCCTCTCATTTCTGTATCACTCTCCTCTCCTCTCCTCTCCTCTCCTCTCCTCTCCTCTCCTCTCCTCTGCCCTCCTCTGCCCTCCTCTCCTCTCATTTCTGTATCGCTCTCCTCTCCTCTCCTCTCCTCTCCTCTCCTCTCATTTCTGTATCACTCTCCTCTCCTCTCCTCTCCTCTCTTATCCTCTCCTCTCCTCTCCTCTCATTTCTCTATCACTCTCCTCTCCTCTCCTCTCCTCTCCTCTCCTCTCCTCTCCTCTCCTCTCCTCTCCTCTCCTCTCTTCTCCTCTCCTCTCCTCTCCTCTCCTCTCCTCTGCCCTCCTCTGCCCTCCTCTCCTCTCATTTCTGTATCACTCTCCTCTCCTCTCCTCTCCTCTCCTCTCCTCTCCTCTCCTCTCCTCTGCCCTCCTCTGCCCTCCTCTCCTCTCATTTCTGTATCGCTCTCCTCTCCTCTCCTCTCCTCTCCTCTCCTCTCATTTCTGTATCACTCTCCTCTCCTCTCCTCTCCTCTCTTATCCTCTCCTCTCCTCTCCTCTCATTTCTCTATCACTCTCCTCTCCTCTCCTCTCCTCTCCTCTCATCTCCTCTCCTCTCCTCTCCTCTCCTCTCCTCTCCTCTCCTCTCCTCTCCTCTTATCCTCTTATCTCTCCTCTTCCAGTTCTCTGCTGCCTGTGACTGGAACGAATTGCAAAAATCGCTGAAGTTGGAGACTTTTATCTCCCTCAACAACTTCAAACATCTTCTATCTGAGCAGCTAACCAATCGCTGCAGCTGTACATAGTCTCTACCTGTACATGACCATCTGATAATTTATCACTCCAGTGTTAATCTGCAAAATTGTAATTATTCGCCTACCTCCTCATGCCTTTTGCACACAATGTATATATAGACTCCCCTTTTTTCTACTGTGTTATTGACTTGTTAATTGTTTACTCCATGTGTAACTCTGTGTTGTCTGTTCACACTGCTATGCTTTAACTTGGCCAGGTCGCAGTTGTAAATGAGAACTTGTTCTCAACTAGCCTACCTGGTTAAATAAAGGTGAAATAAAAAAATAAAAAATAAAAATCTTCTCCTCTACTCTCCTCTTATCTCCTCTTCTCATTTCTGTATCACTCTCCTCTCCTCTCCTCTCCTCTCCTCTCCTCTCCTCTCCTCTCCTCTCCTCTCCTCTCCTCTCCTCTCCTCTCCTCTTATCCTCTCCTCTAATCCTCTCCTCTCCTCTTATCTCCTCTTCTCATTTCTGTATCACTCTCCTCTCCTCTTATCCTCTCCTCTCCTCTCCTCTCCTCTCCTCTCCTCTCCTCTCCTCTCCTCTCCTCTCCTCTCCTCTCCTCTTATCCTCTACTCTTATCTCCTCTTCTCATTTCTGTATCACTCTCCTCTCCTCTTATCCTCTCCTCTCCTCTCCTCTCCTCTCCTCTCCTCTCCTCTCCCCTCCTCTCCTCTCCTCTCCTCTCCTCTCCTCTCCTCTCCTCTTATCCTCTACTCTTATCTCCTCTTCTCATTTCTGTATCACTCTCCTCTCCTCTCCTCTCCTCTCCTCTCCTCTCCTCTTATCCTCTCCTCTTCTCCTCTCCTCTCCTCTCATCCTCTCCTCTTCTCCTCTCCTCTCCTCTCCTCTCCTCTCCTCTCCTCTCCTCTCATTTCTGTATCACTCTCCTCTCCTCTCCTCTCCTCTCTTCTTATCTCCTCTTCTCATTTCTGTATCACTCTCCTCTCCTCTCCTCTTATCCTCTCCTCTAATCCTCTCCTCTCCTCTCCTCTCCTCTCCTCTCCTCTCCTCTCCTCTCCTTTCCTCTTCTCATTTCTGTATCACTCTCCTCTCCTCTCCTCTTCTCATTTCTGTATCACTCTCCTCTCCTCTCCTCTCCTCTCCTCTCCTCTCCTCTCCTCTCCTCTCCTCTCCTCTCATTTCTGTATCACTCTCCTCTCCTCTCCTCTCCTCTCCTCTCCTCGCCTCCCCTCTCCTCTCCTCTCTTCTCCTCTCATTTCTATGTCACCCTCCTCTCCTTTCATTTCCCTATCGCCCTCCTCTCCTCTCCTTTCTTCTCTCTTCATGTTTCTTAAAATATCATCATTCATATTATTATTTGAGCGTGCAGAGAGATGAAACTGGCTTCCACCCACCCACTCTCTCTATATATTTCTACCCCTTCTCTATCTCTCTCTCTCTCTCTCTCTACCCCTTCTCCCCCCTTCTCCCTCTCTCTCCCCCTCTCTCTCTCTACCCCTTCTCTCTCGCTCCTCTTCTCCCTCTCTCCCCCCTCTCTCTCCTCTTCTCTTCTCCCTCTCTGTCCCCTCTCTCTCTCTACCCCTTCTCCCTCTCTCTCGCTCCCCTTCTCCCTCTCTCTCTCGCTCCCCTTCTCCCTCTCTGTCCCCTCTCTCTCTCCCCTCTCTCTCTCCTCTTCTCTTCTCCCTCTCTCCCCCTCTCTCTCTCCTCTTCTCTTCTCCCTCTCCCCCTCTCTCATTTTCTTTCTGTCTCTCCTATCGTTCAATAATATATCTGATGGATGTATATTTCACTGCCTTTGTATGAGACAGACTGCAACCAGGGGAAACCTCTTACACCAAGACTCCCTCCACCCAGGAGAGGAGAGGAGAGGAGAGGAGAAGGGAAGGGAAGGGAAGGGAAGGGAAGGGAAGGGAAGGGAAGGGAAGGGAAGGGAAGGGAAGGGAAGGGAAGGGAAGGGAAGGGAAGGGAAGGGAAGACAAGACAAGACAAGACAAGACAAGACAAGACAAGACAAGACAAGACAAGACAAGACAAGACAAGACAAGACAAGACAAGACAAGACAAGACAAGACAAGACAAGACAAGACAAGACAAGACAAGACAAGACAAGACAAGACAAGACAAGACAAGACAAGACAAGAGAAGAGAAGAGAAGAGAAGAGAAGAGAAGAGAAGAGAAGAGAAGAGAAGAGAAGAGAAGAGAAGAGAAGAGAAGAGAAGAGAAGAGAAGAGAAGAGAAGAGAAGAGAAGAGAAGAGAAGAGAAGAGAAGAGAAGAGAAGAGAAGAGAAGAGAAGAGAAGAGAAGAGAAGAGAAGAGAAGGGAAGGGAAGGGAAGGGAAGGGAAGGGAAGGGAAGGGAAGGGAAGGGAAGGGAAGGGAAGGGAAGGGAGGGGAGGGGAGGGGAGGGGAGAGGAGGGCAGGGGAGAGGAGAGGAGAGGAGAGGAGAGGAGAGGAGAGGAGAGGAGAGGAGAGGAGAGGAGAGGAGAGGAGAGGTCCAGCCCCTAAGCCAGTAGCACACAGCTATCAACAGAGAAGTAGGGCTGTAGGGCTGCAGGCAGTAGGGCTGTAGGGCTGTAGGCAGTAGGGCTGTAGGCAGTAGGGCAGTAGGGCTGTAGGCAGTAGGGCTGTAGGCTGTAGGCAGTAGGGCTGTAGGCCTGTAGGAATCATGGCTGCAGGCAGTAGGGCTGTAGAGCAGCAGGGCTTAAGGCAGTAGGGCTTTAGGCAGTAGGGCTGTAGGGCTGTAGGCAGTAAGGCAGTAGGGCTGTAGGGCTGTAGGCAGTAGGGCTGTAGGCAGTAGGGCTGTAGGGCTGTAGGCAGTAGGGCTGTAGGCAGTAGGGCTGTAGGGCTGTAGGCAGTAGGGCTGTAGGCAGTAGGGCTGTAGGGCTGTAGGCAGTAGGGCTGTAGGCAGTAGGGCTGTAGGCAGTAGGGCTGTAGGGCTGTAGGCAGTAGGGCTGTAGGCAGTAGGGCTGTAGGGCTGTAGGCAGTAGGGCTGTAGGCAGTAGGGCTGTAGGCAGTAGGGCTGTAGGGCTGTAGGCAGTAGGGCTGTAGGCAGTAGGGCTGTAGGGCTGTAGGCAGTAGGGCTGTAGGCAGTAGGGCTGTAGGGCTGTAGGCAGTAGGGCAGTAGGCAGTAGGGATGTAGGGCAGTAGGGCAGTAGGGCAGTAGGGCTGTAGGCAGTAGGGCTGTCGGTCATATTAGCTCCCTGCTATTACAGAGTTGTTGTTCTCTGCAGCTAGCTAGCATACTCTAAATGTATATTAGCTCCCTGCTAATACAGAGTTGTTGTTCTCTGCAGCTAGCTAGCATATTCTAAATGTAACGATCGTATTAGCTCCCTGCTAATACAGAGTTGTTGATCTCTGCAGCTAGCTAGCACGCTCTAAATGTATATTAGCTCCCTGCTATTACAGAGTTGTTGATCTCTGCAGTTAGCTAGCATACTCTAAATGTATATTAGCTCCCTGCTAATACAGAGTTGTTGACCTCTGCAGTTAGCTAGCATACTCTAAATGTATATTAGCTCCCTGCTAATACAGAGTTGTTGTTCTCTGCAGCTAGCTAGCATATTCTAAATGTAACGATCGTATTAGCTCCCTGCTAATACAGAGTTGTTGATCTCTGCAGTTAGCTAGCATACTCTAAATGTATATTAGCTCCCTGCTAATACAGAGTTGTTGATCTCTGCAGTTAGCTAGCATATTCTAAATGTAACGATCGTATTAGCTCCCTGCTAATACAGAGTTGTTGTTCTCTGCAGTTAGCTAGCATACTCTAAATGTAACGGTCGTATTAGCTCCCTGCTAATACAGAGTTGTTGATCTCTGCAGCTAGCTAGCATGCTACAGCCATCAAGAGCATCGAGAGCACACCTATCGTTGTATCTTTTTATTTATCATCTAAAAAAAAAAAGAAGCTAGCGATCAAATGGGAACCGGTTTATTACCACGACACAGGAGAGAGTAAAGATACCAGCTGTTACTACGGCAACACAGTACAGGAGCTCTGTCGTGCTGGGGCCTTGGAGGAGCCATTCTGGAGCCAACCAGGAGCCATCGGTTACTACGGCAACACAGTACAGGAGCTTTGCCGTGCTGGGGCCTTGGAGGAGCCATTCTGGAGCCAACCAGGAGCCATCGGTTACTAAGGCAACACAGTACAGGAGCTCTGCCGTGCTGGGGCCTTGGAGGAGCCATTCTGGAGCCAACCAGGAGCCATCGGTTACTAAGGCAACACAGTACAGGAGCTCTGCCGTGCTGGGGCCTTGGAGCAGCCATTCTGGAGCCAACCAGGAGCCATCGGGAACTATGCGGAAGGTCACCAAGGAGCCATTTGGGGGGGGCAAGAGGGCTTGGATTTCCACATTCCAGACCAGGGAGGGGAGCAGATGAGACAGGTGGAGGATGGAGGGATGATGGGGGGGGGGGGGGGGGGGGGGGAGAGAGAGAGAGAGAGAGGGATATAGAGAGAGAGAGAGAGAGAGAGAGAGAGAGAGAGAGGAGAGGGATATATATATATATATAGAGAGAGAGAGAGAGAGAGAGAGAGAGGAGAGGGATATATATAGAGAGAGAGGAGAGGGATTTGGAGAGAGAGAGAGAGAGAGAGAGAGATAGAGAGAGAGAGAGAGAGAGATTCAAAGGGCCAGACAGAGAGAGAGACAGACAGAAGGAGGATGGGGGTGGAAGAGTGAGAGAGAGAGACAGGTGGTGTTTTGAGAGAGGTGGAGGGGTGTGTTTGTTTTGTCAGCAGTCTACTGTCTGATGCTCACAGCTGAGAATGGACACACACACACACACATACCAAGGCCAGTTGACTAATGGCTCACACTGTTAATGAAACCATTCTCTGTTAGTCTCACTGTTAACTAAACCATATATCTACCCATTAATTTAGAATCAATGGGTATCTATAGATATCATTAATTTAGAATCAATGGGTATATCTAGATATCATTAATTTAGAATCAATGGGTATATAAAGATATAATTAATTTAGAATCAATGGGTATATATAGATATCATTAATTTAGAATCAATGGGTACATATAGATATCATTAATTTAGAATCAATGGGTATATAAAGATATAATTAATTTAGAATCAATGGGTATATATAGATATCATTAATTTAGAATCAATGGGTACACATAGATATCATTAATTTAGAATCAATGGGTACATATAGATATCATTAATTTAGAATCAATGGGTATATATAGATATATAGATATCATTAATTTAGAATCAATGGGTATATATAGATATCATTAATTTAGAATCAATGGGTACATATAGATATCATTAATTTAGAATCAATGGGTATATATAGATATCATTAATTTAGAATCAATGGGTATATATAGATATCATTAATTTAGAATCAATGGGTATATATAGATATCATTAATTTAGAATCAATGGGTATATATAGATATCATTAATTTAGAATCAATGGGTACATATAGATATCATTAATTTAGAATCAATGGGTACATATAGATATCATTAATTTAGAATCAATGGGTATATCTAGATATCATTAATTTAGAATCAATGGGTACATATAGATATCATTAATTTAGAATCAATGGGTACATATAGATATCATTAATTTAGAATCAATGGGTACATATAGATATCATTAATTTAAGTCCACAAACAGATACAGTAGGTACCGTTCAAAATACAGAAATAATTTCCATATGATGCATTTCGTGTCATATGATATCATACAATGTAGGGATGATTTAAAATGTAGGGATGATTTATTACAATATAGGGATGATTTAAAATGTAGGGATGATTTATTACAATATAGGGATGATTTACAATGTAGGGATGATTTAAAATGTAGGGATGATTTATTACAATATAGGGATGATGTACAATATAGGGATGATTTACAATATAGGGATGATTTACAATGTAGGAATGATTTATTACAATATAGGGATGATTTACAATATACGGATGATTTACAATATAGGGATGATTTATAATATACGGATGATTTACAATATAGGGATGATTTACAATATACGGATGATTTATAATATTGGGATGATTTATTACAATATAGGGATGATTTACAATATAGGGATGATTTATTACAATATAGGGATGATTTATTACAATATAGGGATGATTTACAATATAGGGATACTTTATTACAATATAGGGATGATTTATTACAATATAGGGATGATTTATAATATAGGGATGATTTACAATATAGGGAGGATTTACCATGTAGGGATGATTTACCATATAGGGATGATTTACAATATAGGGATGATTTACAATATAGGGATGATTTACAATGCAGGGATGATTTACAATATAGGGATGATTTACAATATAGGGATGATTTAAAATATAGGGATGATTTACAATGTAGGGATGATTTACAATGTAGGGATGATTTACAATGTAGGGATGATTTCTGTATTTCTAAAGTGACAAGTCTTGAAAACGTGATTGCTGACAAGGTTGACATTTTGGGTCTATGTCAACAATGGACTAATGAAATGAAAACCCCCAGATTATAGTTTTTAGGTTAACATTTTCCTTTAACAATATATAGGGCATAAAACACACAGGAAACTGTTATACAATTATCCATCCATCCTAATAACGTCTTATTTTATTTCCGCTTTAGCACTGAGATCCAAACCGAAGTTGTATGTTCTGATTTAAAAGTCCACATTTAGATTTTTAATACAGACCGTCACTCCCCCCCCCGTCTGTCTGACCGTGTCGTTGTCAAACCAGTTCCTGATCCTAGGCCTAATTGTATCTAAATCAATTAATTCCCGTTCAGTGTAATTGTGTGTGTTTTGGTCTGCTGGATCGGGGGCAGGTGAAGGTGGAGATCTCATCCAGTTCAGTGTAATTGTGTGTGTTTTGGTCTGCTGGATCGGGGGCAGGTGAAGGTGGAGATCTCATCCCGTTCAGTGTAATTGTGTGTGTTTTGGTCTGCTGGATCGGGGGCAGGTGAATGTGAAGATCTCATCCCGTTCAGTGTAATTGTGTGTGTTTTGGTCTGCTGGATCGGGGGCAGGTGAAGGTGGAGATCTCATCCCGTTCAGTGTAATTGTGTGTGTTTTGGTCTGCTGGATCGGGGGCAGGTGAAGGTGGAGATCTCATCCCATGTTTTAATGTAAACGTATTTATTCATAATAAAAAAAACAACGTTTAAAAATATATATATTTTTGTCCTAGTCATGGTTTAAACCTTTTTTTCTTTATAACGAGACAAGCTACGGCCAGCTCCGCCACACATGTTCCTACACCCCAGTCCTATCCAATAAGTTACTGTCAGAGACGCATAGCGAGTAAACATAGACGTAGTTTCTACGTGCGTAATTGGCTATAATGTAGACCATAAACGTTCAGCCCGCCTACTA
Source organism: Oncorhynchus mykiss (assembly GCF_013265735.2). Lineage (NCBI taxonomy): Eukaryota > Metazoa > Chordata > Actinopteri > Salmoniformes > Salmonidae > Oncorhynchus > Oncorhynchus mykiss. Next base: position 726,124 of record NW_023493661.1, read on the forward strand.
CAGATGAATCTGAGCCGTACTGTACTGTATTAGAATGGTTTAGTTTAACAGTGAGAGTACACTAATACAACATTTATATCGCCAGTATTACATACTGTCTTACTGGTGATGATGCTACTGCGGACTGTGTGTGTGTGTGCGTGTGCGTGTCCGTACTACTGGGGCGTCACGTGTCAGAGCCCCCCCCCCCCCCCCTCCCCTGGTGGAGCTGAAGTTTGCCTTGTCAGAACATCACGGAGCTCCAACAGAAACGGACGCGTGGGTTTTTCTCTCTCTCTCCGCCTGATCGTTGATGGATATGATTTTCTCCTACACGGCGCCCACGAACTAACTCACACGGTGACGGTACCACTTCGCTTCCGTTCTGGTTTTTCTTCTTCTTTGGATTATTCTTCATCTGGAGAGAAAAAAAACCGTGAAATGAAATAGGGAGAGGAAGTACAAGGAGAAGATAGAGAGATAGAGAGAAAGAAAAGCTGGACATCAGAGCAGGGTTTGGTGCTCCCGCTACACGGCAAGTCACGGACATGCTTCAGGGAACTTGTAATTCCATATCGATAAGGTAGGTCTAATCAGATTAATCACACGCGTCAATCATCTCTCTGTCTATATCGGACCAGGTTTGTTTAAATGAACACTTCAGTTTCTGGTTTCCACTATTGAGATACTTTTTTTTAAATGGATCGTCTCTCGAAACCACAAGTGATGAGTTATATTCGCTTCTTAATTGAATATCGATATTACTGAGATGTTAAAGTCTCTCTCTCTGGTTTGAGACAGCTCCTTATCGATAGAGAGTAAATATTGGTGGTTCTCATCACAACCCCACTGGTTCTAGAAGAGCAGGCGGCGTAAAAATGCGCTTTTACTCCTCCATTAGCCACGACTCAAACACAATAACACAGACTCCTCTTCAGCAACACAGACTCCGGGTCTAATATGGTTTATAGAAACCTTGCTGTATCTTCAGCAACACAGACTCCTCTTCAGCAACACAGACTCCTCTTCAGCAACACAGACTCCGGGTCTAATAAATCAAATCAAATCAATAAATCAAATCAAATGTTATTGGTCCACATATTGATCAGATGTTATTGGTCCACATATTGATCAGATGTTATTGGTCCACATATTGATCAGATGTTATTGCGGGTGTAAGTGAAATGCTTGTGTTCCTAGCTCCAACAGTGCAGTAATATCTAACAATTCACAGCAATACACACACATCTGAAAGTTAAATAATGTAATTAATAAATGTATAAATATTAGATTGAGCGACGTCGGCGTGGCATTAGAATACGGTAGATTACAGTATATACATGATGAGTAAAGCAGTAATTAATATCACGTTTCAGATGCAAATGGTGTCGAAGACACAAAACGTTTTTTTTTTTCTAAAACAGCAGGCAGGCAAACGACAGGTCAGGGCAGGTCAGGGGTCAATAATCCGCTGAGGTGGGGTAAGTTTTTTTTTTTAAATGATTTATTTCACTTTTATTTAACCAGGGTCGGCCAGTTGAGAACAAGTTCTCATTTATAACCTGCGACCTGGCCAAGATAAAGCAAAGCAGTGTGACACAAACAACAACACAGAGTTACACATGGAATAACAAACATACAGTCAAACATACAGTAATAAACAAGCGTACAATAACACAATAGAAGAAAAAACGTCTATATACAGTGTTTGCAAATGGCGTGAGGAGGCAATAAATAGGCCATAGTAGCGAAGTAATTACAATTTAGCAGATTAACACTGGATAGATGAGCAGATGATGATGTGCAAGTAGAGGTACTGGTGTGCAAAAGAGCAGCAAAGTAAATACAAACAATATGGGGATGAGGTAGATTGGGTGGGCTATTTACAGATGGGCTGTGTACAGCTGCAGCGATCGGTTAGCTGCTCAGATAGCAGTTAGTTAGTGAGGGAAATATACGTCTCCAGCTTCAGCGATTTTTGCAATTCGTTCCAGTCACTGGCTGCAGAGAACTGTAAGGAAAGGCGGCCAAAGGAGGTGCTAGCTTTGGGGTGACCAGTGAAATATACCTGCTGGAGCGCGTGCTACAGGTGGGTGTTGGTATGGTGACCAGTGAGCTGAGATAAGGCGGGGCTTTACCTAGCAAGGACTTATAGATGACCTGGAGCCAGTGGGTCTGGCGATGAATATGAAGCGAGGGCCAGCTGACTAGAGCATACAGGTCGCAGTGGTGGGTAGTATATGGGGCTTTGGTGACAAAACAGATGGCACTGTGATAGACTGCACCCAGTTTGCTGAGTAGAGTGTTGGAGGCTTTTTTTGTAAATGACATCGCCGAAGTCGAGGATTGGTAGGATGGTCAGTTTTACGAGGGTATGTTTGGCAGCATGAATGAAGGATGCTTTGTTTGCGAAATAGGAAGCCGATTCTAGATTTAATTTTGGATTGGAGATGTTTAATATGAGTCTGGAAGGAGACTTTACAGTCTAACTAGACACCTAAGTATTTGTAGTTGTCCACATATTCTAAGTTAGAACCGTCCAGAGTAGTGATGCTGGACGCACGGGCAGGTGCGGGCAGCAATCGGTTGAAGAGCATGCATTTAGTTTTACTTGTATTTAAGAGCTGTTAGAGGCCATGGAAGGAGAGTTGTATGGCATTGAAGCTCGTTTGGAAGTTAGTTAACACAGTGTCCAAAGATGGGCCAGAAGTATACAGAATGGTGTCGTCTGCGTAGGGGTGGATCCGAGAATCACCAGCAGCAAGAGCGACATCGTTGATATATACAGAGAAAAGACTCGGCCCGAGAATGTAACCCTGTGGCACCCCCGTAGAGACTGCCAGAGGTCCCGACAACAGGCCCTCCGATTTGACACACTGAACTCTGTCTGAGAAGTAGTTGGTGAACCAGGCGAGGAAGTCATTTGAGAAACCAAGGCTGTTGAGTCTGCCGATGAGAATATGGTGATTGACAGAGTCGAAAGCCTTGGCCAGGTTGATGAATACAGCCGCACAGTATTGTCTTTTATCGATGGCGGTTATGATATCGTTTAGTACCTTGAGTATGGCTGAAGTGCATCTTGTTACCAGGCAGGCTCAGGGTTAGGCCAGGCAGAACGGTCAAAACCGGGAAGGACTCGAAAACAGGAGCAGGGAAACAGGCAGGAACAGGGGAAGAAACGCTGGTAGGATTCACGAACAAAACGAACTGGCCACAGACAAACAGAGAACGCAGGAATAAATACACAGGGGATAATCGGGAAGATGGGCGACACCTCCATTATTAAAGTGACCAGTGATTTCAAGCCACCTCTAAGGTGCAGGGTTGCGTAACCAGGTTGGAAGTCTGATGGCCTTGTACAGGTGACTAGGTACCCTTTCCTTTTCTTTGGGATAGAACCTGTTGTAGCAGCCTCTAATGTGCTAGTGATGGCTGTTTTAACAGTCTGATGGCCTTGAGATAGAAGCTGTTGTTCAGTCTCTCGGGTCCCGGCTTTGATGCACCTGTACTGACCTCGCTTTCTGGATGATAGCTGGGTGAACTGTCCGTGGCTCGGGTGGTTGTTGTCCTTGATGATCTTTTTTTTGGCCTTCCTGTGACTTCGGGTGGTGTAGGTGTTCTAGAGGGCAGGTAGTTTGCCCCCGGTGATGCGTTGGGCAGACCGCACCACCATCTGGAGAGCCCTGCGATTGCGGGCGGTGCAGTTGCCGTACCAGGCGGTGATACGGCGCGACAGGATGCTCTGAATTGTGCATCTGTAAAAGTTTGTGAGGGTTTTAGGGGCCAAACCAATTTTTTTCAGCCTCCTGAGGTTGGAGAGGCGCTGCTGCGCCTTCTTCACAACGCTGTCTGTGTGGGTGGACCAATTCTGATGGTCAGTGATGTGTACGCAGAGGAACTTAAAACTTTCTACCTTCTCCACTACCGTCCCGTCGATGTGGATAGGGGGGTGCACCCTCTGCTGTTTCCTGAAGTCCATGAGCAGCTCCTTTGTTTTGTTGATGTTGAGTGAGAGGTTATTTTCCTGGCACCACTCTCCGAAGGCCCTCACCTCCTCTCTGTAGTCTTGTCATTGTTTGTAATCAGGCTTACTACTGTTGCGTCATCTGCAAACTTGATGATTGAGTTGGAGGTGTGCATGGCCATGCAGTCATGGGTGAACAGGGAGTACATGAGGGGGCTGAGCACGCACCCTTGTGGGGCCCCATTGTTGAGGATACGCGGGGTGGAGATGTTGTTGCCTACCCTCACCACCTGGGGGTGGCCCGTCAGGAAGTATAGGACCCAGTTGCACATGGCGGGGTCGAGACCCAGGGTCTCAAGCTTAAAGATGAGTTTGGAGGGTACTATGGTGTTGAATGCTGAGCTATAGTGAATGAACAGCATTCTTACATAGGTATTCCTCTTGTCCAGATGGGTTAGGGCAGTGTGCCGTGTGATGGCGATTGCGTCGTCTGTGGATCTATTGGGGCGGTAAGCAAATTGGAGTGGGTCTAGGGTGTCAGGTAGGATGGAGGTGATATAATCCTTGACTAGTCTCTCAAAGCACTTCATGATGACAGAAGTGAGTGCTACGGGGCGATAGTCATTTAGTTCAGTTACCTTTGCCTTCTTGGCTACAGGAACAATGGTGACCACCTTGAAGCAAGTGGGGACAGCAGACTGGGATAGGGAGCGATTGAATATGACTGTAAACACTCCAGCCAGCTGGTTTGCGCATGCTCTGAGGACGCGGCTAGGGATGCCATCTGGGCCGGCAGCCTTTCCCCCTTTGTAGTCTGTGATTGTCTGTAGACCATGCCACATACGTCTCGTGTCTGAGCTGTTGAAATGCGACTCCACTTTGTCTCTATACTGACATTTTGCATTTTTGATTGCTTTGCGGAGGGAATAACTACACTGTTTGCAATCGGCCATATTCCCAGTCACCTTGCCACGGTTAAATGCGGTGGTTTACACTTTCAGTTTTGCGCGAATGCTGACGTCTATCCGCGGTTTCTGGTTTGGGTAGGTTTTAGTAGTCACAGTGGATACAACATCTCATATACACTTCCTGATGAACTCAGTCACCGTATCCGTGAATTTGTGTATGTTATTCTCAGAGGCTACCCGGGAACATCTTGAAGCATGTTTTCCGATTGGTCAGACCAAGGTTGAAATTACATTTGCACAGGTACTTCATGTTTGGGTTTCTGCCTATAGGAAGGGAGGAACAAAATAGAGTCGTGATCTGATTTGCCGAAAGGAGGGCAGGGGAGGGCCATGTAGGAATTTAGAAAAGTTGAATAGCACTGGTTAAATGTTTTATCTAACCAGTGTCCAGTAATTAGTTAGTAACCAGTGTCTTACTAGTGTCCAGTCATTAGTTAGGTTTATCTAACCAGTGTCTTACTAGTGTCCAGTCATTAGTTAGGTTTATCTAACCAGTGTCTTGTAATCTTCCTCTACCCTCTTCCTTTCATCCTCTCCTCCTCTTCCTCTCCTCTCTTCCCCCTTCTCTCCTCCTCTTCCTCTCCCCTCTTCTGTTCTTCCTCTCCTCTCTTCCTCCTCCTCTCCTCCTCTTCCTCTGCCATCTTCCTTTCTTCCTCTCCCCCTCTTCCTCTCTTCTTCTCATCTCTTCCTCTCTTCGTCCTCCTCTCTTCCTTTCTTCCTCTTCTCTCTTCCTCCTCCTCTTCCTCTCTTCCTCTTCCCTCCCTCCCCCTCCTCTCTCTCCATCTCTCCACCTCCCTTTCTTTCTGCCCCATCTCCCTTACTCCTCCCCCCAGGGTGGCTCTGCCTGGCTCTCTATCATGACTGATGGCGAGGGGAGAGTCCGCTTCCTCTACACCCCCACCCCCTCTACCCCCACCCCCTCTACCCCCACCCCCACCTCCTCTACCCCCACCCCCAACCTCACCCTCACTCCTGCCCTCAACGTCCAGCAGGGAGGGGAGGAAAGGCGGTGCCGTGACGGAGAGGTGAGGGTTCTCATACCGGCTCCATTTTACCGGGAACACAACCCCCCGAGACGTCACCGCCACGACATCAGCTTCCCTGATGATGACGAGGACGAGGAAGACGAGGGAGGCAGCAGCACATGGAGTCCAGGGCCGGAGGAGGAGGAAGAGGAGGAGGAAGGTGCAGGAGTAGCTGCCCGTCGTGTCCCGGGGCCTCCCGTTGTTGTTACCGGCGGTACTAGTGGTGGTGGTGTGTTCGGTAACGTGAGGAGGGAGCAAGTAACGGAGCCGGTAACGGAGCCGGTAGAGTCAGTGGACCTGCTGTCTGAAGAGGAGGAGCAGCAGCCATATCCAGCCCTCGCCCCCGTAGTCTTCTTCTGCATCAAACAGACGACTCGTCCTCGCAGCTGGTGTCTACGCACGGTCTGTAACCCATATCCTTTACTGCTGTCTGTACTGGTCTGTACTGGTCTGTAACCCATATCCTTTACTGCAGGTCTGTACTGGTCTGTAATGGTCTGTACTGGTCTGTAACCCATATCCTTTACTGCTGGTCTCTACTGGTCTGTACTGGTCTGTACTGGTCTGTAACCCATATCCTTTACTGCTGTCTGTACTGGTCTGTACTGGTCTGTAACCCTTATCCTTTACTGCTGGTCTGTACTGGTCTGTACTGGTCTGTACTGGTCTGTAACCCATATCCTTTACTGTTGGTCTGTACTGGTCTGTAACCCATATCCTTTACTGCTGGCTGTACTGGTCTGTACTGGTCTGTAACCCATATCCTTTACTGCTGGTCTGTACTGGTCTGTACTGGTCTGTACTGGTCTGTAACCCATATCCTTTACTGTTGGTCTGTACTGGTCTGTAACCCATATCCTTTACTGCTGGTCTGTACTGGTCTGTACTGGTCTGTACTGGTCTGTAACCCATATCCTTTACTGCTGGTCTGTACTGGTCTGTACTGGTCTGTAACCCATATCCTTTACTGCTGGTCTGTACTGGTCTGTACTGGTCTGTAAACCCATATCCTTTACTGCTGGTCTGTACTGGTCTGTACTGGTCTGTAACCCATATCCTTTACTGCTGGTCTGTACTGGTCTGTACTGGTCTGTACTGGTCTGTAACCCATATCCTTTACTGTTGGTCTGTACTGGTCTGTAACCCATATCCTTTACTGCTGGTCTGTACTGGTCTGTACTGGTCTGTACTGGTCTGTAACCCTTATCCTTTACTGCTGGTCTGTACTGGTCTGTACTGGTCTGTAACCCATATCCTTTACTGCTGGTCTGTACTGGTCTGTAACCCATATCCTTTACTGCTGTCTGTACTGGTCTGTACTGGTCTGTAACCCATATCCTTTACTGCTGTCTGTACTGGTCTGTACCCCATATCCTTTACTGCTGGTCTGTACTGGTCTGTACTGGTCTGTTATGTAACTGGACTGGTCTGTAGCTGGTCTGTACTGGTCTGGTCTGGTCTGGAGCTGGTCTGGTCTGTAGCTGTTCTGGTCTGTAGCTGGTCTGGTCTGTAGCTGGTCTTTAAGCTGGTCTGGTCCGGTCTGTAGCTGGTCTGGTCTGTAGCTGGTCTGTAGCTGGTCTGGTCTTTAGCTGGTCTGTAGCTGGTCTGTAGCTGGTCTGGTCTGGTCTGTAGCTGGTCGGGTCTGTAGCTGTTCTGTAGCTGGTCTGTAGCTTGGCTGTAGCTGGTCTGGTCTGTAGCTGGTCTGGTCTGCAGCTGTTCTCGTCTGTAGCTGGTCTGGTCTGTAGCTGGTCTGTAGCTGTTCTGGTCTGTACTGGTCTGTAACCCATATCCTTTAGCTCCAGTAATGGTAGTATAGGTACATTGTGAAATTTACGTTAAATTTGATTAAACTGTTCTTATTGTCTTTTAAACAGGAAAAAAACTTTTTAAAAAGGGACTGTTTTAAATGTCACGGTCCCACTTTTACTATGATGGGAGATGTTTCTCTCTCTCGGCATTTCTGCATTCTTGAGAATACGTATGTATGTGTGTGTGTGTGTGTGTGTGTGTGTGTGTGAGTGTGTGTGTGTGTGTGTGTGTGTGTGTGTGTGTGTGTGTGTGTGTGAGTGTGTGTGCGTGTGTGTGTGTGTGTGCGTGCGTGCGTGCGTGTGTCCCTCTAGCCAGACTGTAAGCAGTGTTCGTTCCCAGGTAGGTGGTCAGAACTCTCCAGTGTAAATATTATAACCCAAAAAAGTAAATGAAGTACACTCTGGTCTTCACACACCTCATAGCTGCCCAGCTGTCTGTGGTGTTAGAACACACACACACACACTCAGTCCTAATGAGAGGTATGTGCGGCTGGTTGAAGTTTTAAACATGTCTATTCCTGGCTGCGTTTTGTTGCCCCGGCAACTCTGAGGTCCTGCTGAGAGTTAGTTAGTTAGTCCCTTATTTCTGCTGATCTGATCAACTCTGAGGTCCCGCTGAGAGTTAGTTAGTTAGTCCCTTATTTCTGCTGATCTGATCAACTCTGAGGTCCTCCCTTTTTTCTGCTGATCATCACCTGTTATAAAATGACAACAATGTCTTGCTAGTTGACTGACTGGTCCACTGTAGAAGCCTTGTTTCCTGAATCCCTGTTTCCTGAAGCACTGTTTCCTGAATCCCTGTTTCCTGAAACCCTGTTTCCTGAATATCTGTTTCCTGAAGCACTGTTTCCTGAAGCACTGTTTCCTGAAGCACTGTTTCCTGATCCCTGTTTCCTGAAACTCTGTTTCCTGAAGCACTGTTTCCTGAATCCCTGTTTCCTGAATCCCTGTTTCCTGAATCCCTGTTTCCTGAAGCCCTGTGTCCTGAAATACTCCCGTCAGCAATTGTAAATGGAGCTTTGTATTATTTATTAATTTATTCATTTTATTTCACCTTTATTTACCCAGGTAGGCTAGTTGAGAACACCTTTATTTAACCAGGTAGGCCAGTTGAGAACACCTTTATTTAACCAGGTAGGCCAGTTGAGAACAATTTCTCATTTACAACTGCGACCTGGCCAAGATAAAGCAAAGTAGTGCGACACAAACAACAACAGAGTTACACATAAACAAACGTACAATAACACAGTAGAAAAGTCTATATACATGTAACCGATGTGAAACGGCTAGCTAGTTAGCGGTGGTGCTAATAGCTAATGTTGTTTTCAATCGGTGACGTCACTCGCTCTTGAGACCTTGAAGTAGTTGTTTCCCCCCTTTGCTCTGCAAAGGGCCGCGGCTTTTTTGTGGAGCGATGGGTAACGATGCTTCGAGGGTGGCTGTTGTCGATGTGTGCAGAGGGTCCCTGGTTCGAGCCCCGGGTAGGGGAGGGACGGGAAGCTATACTGTTACATACAGTATGTGTAAATGAGGATGGATCACTTTTCTACCCTGGATCTTCTCAGCAGCCTTCTCCCTGGAGTCAGCTTTATTTAACGAGGCAAGTCAGTTAAGAACTAAATGTTTATTTACAACGACGGCCCACACCGGATCGAAACCCGGACGACGGCCCACACCGGACCGAACCCCGGACGACGGCCCACACCGGACCGAACCCCGGATGACTGTCTACACCGGACCGAACCCCGGACGACGGTCTACACCGGGCCGAACCCCGGACGACGCTGGGCCTACACCGGGCCGAACCCCGGACGACGGCCTACACCGGGCCGAACCCCGGACGACTGTCTACACCGGGCCGAACCCCGGACGACGGCCCACACCGGGCCGAACCCCGGACGGCTGTCTACACCGGGCCGAACCCCGGACGACTGTCTACACCGGGCCGAACCCCGGACGACTGTCTACACCGGGCCGAACCCCGGACGACTGTCTACACCGGGCCGAACCCCGGACGACGGCCCACACCGGGCCGAACCCCGGACGATGGCTCACACCGGGCCAAACCCCGGACGACGGCCCACACCGGGCCGAACCCCGGACGACTGTCTACACCGGGCCGACCCCCGGACGACTGTCTACACCGGGCCGAACCCCGGACGACTGTCTACACCGGACCGAACCCCGGACGACTGCCCACACCGGGCCGAACCCCGGACGACGGCTCACAACGGGCCGAACCCCGGACGACGGCTCACAACGGGCCGAACCCCGGACGACTGTCTACACCGGACCGAACCCTGGACGACTGTCTACACCGGACCGAACCCCGGACGACGGTCTACACCGACCCGAACCCCGGACGACTGTCTACACCGGGCCGAACCCCGGACGACGGCCCACACCGGGCCGAACCCCGGACGACGGCCCACACCGGGCCGAACCCCGGACGACGGCCCACACCTGGCCGAACCCCGGACGACTGTCTACACCGGACCGAACCCCGGACGACTGTCTACACCGGGCCGAACCCCGGACGACGGCCCACACCGGGCCGAACCCCGGACGACTGTCTACACCGGACCGAACCCCGGACGACTGTCTACACCGGACCGAACCCCGGACGACGGCCCACACTGGGCCGAACCCCGGACGACGGCCCACACTGGGCCGAACCCCGGACGACTGTCTACACCGGGCCGAACCCCGGACGACTGTCTACACCGGACCGAACCCCGGACGACGGTCTACACCGGGCCGAATCCCGGACGACGGCCTACACCGGGCCGAACCCCGGACGACTGTCTACACCGGACCGAACCCCGGACGACTGTCTACACCGGGCCGAACCCCGGACGACTGCCTACACCGGGCCGAACCCCGGACGACGGCCCACACCGGGCCGAACCCCGGACGGCTGTCTACACCGGGCCGAACCCCGGACGTCTGTCTACACCGGGCCGAACCCCGGACGACTGTCTACACCGGGCCGAACCCCGGACGACTGTCTACACCGGGCCGAACCCCGGACGACGGCCCACACCGGGCCGAACCCCGGACGATGGCTCACACCGGGCCAAACCCCGGACGACGGCCCACACCGGGCCGAACCCCGGACGACTGTCTACACCGGGCCGACCCCCGGACGACTGTCTACACCGGGCCGAACCCCGGACGACTGTCTACACCGGACCGAACCCCGGACGACTGCCCACACCGGGCCGAACCCCGGACGACGGCTCACAACGGGCCGAACCCCGGACGACGGCTCACAACGGGCCGAACCCCGGACGACTGTCTACACCGGACCGAACCCTGGACGACTGTCTACACCGGACCGAACCCCGGACGACGGTCTACACCGACCCGAACCCCGGACGACTGTCTACACCGGGCCGAACCCCGGACGACGGCCCACACCGGGCCGAACCCCGGACGACGGCCCACACCGGGCCGAACCCCGGACGACGGTCTACACCGGACCGAACCCCGGACGACGGCCTACACCGGACTGAACCCCGGACGACAGCCCACACCGGGCCGAACCCCGGACGACTGTCTACACCGGACCGAACCCTGGACGACTGTCTACACCGGGCCGAACCCCGGACGACTGTCTACACCGGGCCGAACCCCGGACGACTGTCTACACCGGACCGAACCCCGGACGACTGTCTACACCGGACCGAACCCCGGACGACTGTCTACACCGGGCCGAACCCCGGACGACGGCCCACACCGGGCCGAACCCCGGACGACTGTCTACACCGGACCGAACCCCGGACGACTGTCTACACCGGACCGAACCCCGGACGACGGCCCACACTGGGCCGAACCCCGGACGACTGTCTACACCGGGCCGAACCCCGGACGACTGTCTACACCGGACCTAACCCCGGACGACGGTCTACACCGGGCCGAACCCCGGACGACGGCCTACACCGGGCCGAACCCCGGACGACTGTCTACACCGGGCCGAACCCCGGACGACTGTCTACACCGGGCCGAACCCCGGACGACGGCCCACACCGGGCCGAATCCCGGACGACTGTCTACACCGGGCCGAACCCCGGACGACGCTGGGCCTACACCGGGCCGAACCCCGGGACCACGGCCTACACCGGACCGAACCCCGGACGACGGCCCACACCGGACCGAACCCCGGACGACTGTCTACACCGGACCGAACCCCGGACGACTGTCTACACCGGGCCGAACCCCGGACGACTGTCTACACCGGACCGAACCCCGGACGACGGCCTACACCGGGCCGAACCCCGGACGACTGTCTACACCGGACCGAACCCCGGACGACTGTCTACACCGGGCCGAACCCCGGACGACTGTCTACACCGGGCCGAACCCCGGACGACGGTCTACACCGGGCCGAACCCCGGACGACGGCCCACACCGGGCCAAACCCCGGACGACGCTGGGCCTACATCGGGCCGAACCCCGGACGACGGCCTACACCGGGCCGAACCCCGGGCGACTGTCTACACCGGGCCGAACCCCGGACGACTGTCTACACCGGGCCGAACCCCGGACGACGGTCTACACCGGGCCGAACCCCGGACGACGGCCCACACCGGGCCAAACCCCGGACGACACCGGGCCTACACCGGGCCGAACCCCGGACGACGGCCTACACCGGGCCGAACCCCGGACGACTGTCTACACCGGACCGAAACCCGGACGACGGCCTACACCGGGCCGAACCCCGGACGACTGTCTACACCGGACCGAACCCCGGACGACTGTCTACACCGGGCCGAACCCCGGACGACTGTACACCGGGCCGAACCCCGGACGACGGTCTACACCGGGCCGAACCCCGGACGACGGCCCACACCGGGCCAAACCCCGGACGACGCTGGGCCTACATCGGGCCGAACCCCGGACGACGGCCTACACCGGGCCGAACCCCGGGCGACTGTCTACACCGGACCGAACCCCGGACGACTGTCTACACCGGGCCGAACCCCGGGACAACGGCCTACACCGGACCGAACCCCGGACGACGGCCCACACCGGACCGATCCCCGGACGACTGTCTACACCGGACCGAACCCCGGACGACGCTGGGCCTACACCGGGCCGAACCCCGGACGACGGCCCACACCGGGCCAAACCCCGGACGACGCCGGGCCTACACCGGGCCGAACCCCGGACGACTGTCTACACCGGACCGAACCCCGGACGACGGCCTACACCGGGCCGAACCCCGGACGACTGTCTACACCGGGCCGAACCCCGGACGACGGCCTACACCGGGCCGAACCCCGGACGACTGTCTACACCGGGCCGAACCCCGGACGACGGCCTACACCGGGCCGAACCCCGGATGACTGTCTACACCGGGCCGAACCCCGGGACGACGGCCTACACCGGGCCGAACCCCGGACGACTGTCTACACCGGACCGAACCCCGGACGACTGTCTACACCGGGCCGAACCCCGGACGACTGTCTACACCGGGCCGAACCCCGGACGTCTGTCTACACCGGGCCGAACCCCGGACGACTGTCTACACCGGGCCGAACCCCGGTCGACTGTCTACACCGGGCCGAACCCCGGACGACGGCCCACACCGGGCCGAACCCCGGACGATGGCTCACACCGGGCCAAACCCCGGACGACGGCCCACACCGGGCCGAACCCCGGACGACTGTCTACACCGGGCCGACCCCCGGACGACTGTCTACACCGGGCCGAACCCCGGACGACTGTCTACACCGGACCGAACCCCGGACGACTGCCCACACCGGGCCGAACCCCGGACGACGGCTCACAACGGGCCGAACCCCGGACGACTGTCTACACCGGACCGAACCCTGGACGACTGTCTACACCGGACCGAACCCCGGACGACGGTCTACACCGGACCGAACCCCGGACGACTGTCTACACCGGGCCGAACCCCGGACGACGGCCCACACCGGACCGAACCCCGGACGACGGCCCACACTGGGCCGAACCCCGGACGACGGCCCACACTGGGCCGAACCCCGGACGACTGTCTACACCGGGCCGAACCCCGGACGACTGTCTACACCGGACCGAACCCCGGACGACTGTCTACACCGGACCGAACCCCGGACGACGGCCCACACTGGGCCGAACCCCAGACGACGGCCCACACTGGGCCGAACCCCGGACGACTGTCTACACCGGGCCGAACCCCGGACGACTGTCTACACCGGACCTAACCCCGGACGACGGTCTACACCGGGCCGAACCCCGGACGACGGCCTACACCGGGCCGAACCCCGGACGACTGTCTACACCGGGCCGAACCCCGGACGACTGTCTACACCGGGCCGAACCCCGGACGACGGCCCACACCGGGCCGAATCCCGGACGACTGTCTACACTGGGCCGAACCCCGGACGACGCTGGGCCTACACCGGGCCGAACCCCGGGACCACGGCCTACACCGGACCGAACCCCGGACGACGGCCCACACCGGACCGAACCCCGGACGACTGTCTACACCGGACCGAACCCCGGACGACTGTCTACACAGGGCCGAACCCCGGACGACGCTGGAACTACACCGGGCCGAACCCCGGACGACGGCCCACACCGGGCCAAACCCCGGACGACGCCGGGCCTACACCGGGCCGAACCCCGGACGACTGTCTACACCGGACCGAACCCCGGACGACGGCCTACACCGGGCCGAACCCCGGACGACTGTCTACACCGGACCGAACCCCGGACGACTGTCTACACCGGGCCGAACCCCGGACGACTGTCTACACCGGGCCGAACCCCGGACGACGGTCTACACCGGGCCGAACCCCGGACGACGGCCCACACCGGGCCAAACCCCGGACGACGCTGGGCCTACATCGGGCCGAACCCCGGACGACGGCCTACACCGGGCCGAACCCCGGGCGACTGTCTACACCGGGCCGAACCCCGGACGACTGTCTACACCGGGCCGAACCCCGGACGACGGTCTACACCGGGCCGAACCCCGGACGACGGCCCACACCGGGCCAAACCCCGGACGACGCCGGGCCTACACCGGGCCGAACCCCGGACGACGGCCTACACCGGGCCGAACCCCGGACGACTGTCTACACCGGACCGAACCCCGGACGACGGCCTACACCGGGCCGAACCCCGGACGACTGTCTACACCGGACCGAACCCCGGACGACTGTCTACACCGGGCCGAACCCCGGACGACGGTCTACACCGGGCCGAACCCCGGACGACGGCCCACACCGGGCCAAACCCCGGACGACGCTGGGCCTACATCGGGCCGAACCCCGGACGACGGCCTACACCGGGCCGAACCCCGGGCGACTGTCTACACCGGACCGAACCCCGGACGACTGTCTACACCGGGCCGAACCCCGGGACAACGGCCTACACCGGACCGAACCCCGGACGACGGCCCACACCGGACCGATCCCCGGACGACTGTCTACACCGGGCCGAACCCCGGACGACTGTCTACACCGGGCCGAACCCCGGACGACGGCCCACACCGGGCCAAACCCCGGACGACGCCGGGCCTACACCGGGCCGAACCCCGGACGACTGTCTACACCGGACCGAACCCCGGACGACGGCCTACACCGGGCCGAACCCCGGACGACTGTCTACACCGGACCGAACCCCGGACGACTGTCTACACCGGGCCGAACCCCGGACGACTGTCTACACCGGGCCGAACCCCGGACGACGGCCTACACCGGGCCGAACCCCGGATGACTGTCTACACCGGGCCGAACCCCGGGACGACGGCCTACACCGGGCCGAACCCCGGACGACTGTCTACACCGGACCGAACCCCGGACGACTGTCTACACCGGGCCGAACCCCGGACGACTGTCTACACCGGGCCGAACCCCGGACGACGGTCTACACCGGGCCGAACCCCGGACGACGGCCCACACCGGGCCAAACCCCGGACGACGCTGGGCCTACATCGGGCCGAACCCCGGACGACGGCCTACACCGGGCCGAACCCCGGGCGACTGTCTACACCGGACCGAACCCCGGACGACTGTCTACACCGGGCCGAACCCCGGGACAACGGCCTACACCGGACCGAACCCCGGACGACGGCCCACACCGGACCGATCCCCGGACGACTGTCTACACCGGACCGAACCCCGGACGACTGTCTACACCGGGCCGAACCCCGGACGACGCTGGGCCTACACCGGGCCGAACCCCGGACGACTGTCTACACCGGGCCGAACCCCGGACGCTGTGCCTACACCGGGCCGAACCCCGGACGACTGTCTACACCGGGCCGAACCCCGGACGACTGTCTACATCGGACCGAATCCCGGACGACTGTCTACACCGGCCGAACCCCGGACGACGGTCTACACCGGGCCGAACCCCGGACGACGGCCCACACCGGGCCAAACCCCGGACGACGCTGGGCCTACACCGGGCCGAACCCCGGACGACGCTGGGCCTACACCGGGCCGAACCCCGGGACCACGGCCTACACCGGACCGAACCCCGGACGACGGCCCACACCGGACCGAACCCCGGACGACTGTCTACACCGGGCCGAACCCCGGACGACGCTGGGCCTACACCGGGCCGAACCCCGGGACCACGGCCTACACCGGACCGAACCCCGGACGACGGCCCACACCGGACCGAACCCCGGACGACTGTCTACACCGGACCGAACCCCGGACGACGGCCTACACCGGGCCGAACCCCGGACGACTGTCTACACCGGACCGAACCCCGGACGACGGCCTACACCGGGCCGAACCCCGGACGACTGTCTACACCGGACCGAACCCCGGACGACTGTCTACACCGGGCCGAACCCCGGACGACTGTCTACACCGGGCCGAACACCGGACGACGGTCTACACCGGGCCGAACCCCGGACGACGGCCCACACCGGGCCAAACCCCGGACGACGCTGGGCCTACACCGGGCCGAACCCCGGACGACGGCCTACACCGGGCCGAACCCCGGACGACTGTCTACACCGGGCCGAACCTCGGACGACGCTGGGCCTTCACCGGGCCGAACCCCGGACCGAACCCCGGACGACGGCCCACACCGGACCGAACCCCGGACGACTGTCTACACCGGACCGAACCCCAGACGACGGTCTACAACGGACCGAACCCCGGACGACGGTCTACACCGGGCCGAACCCCGGACGACGGCCCACACCGGGCCGAACCCCGGACGACTGTCTACACCGGGCCGAACCCCGGACGACGGCCTACACCGGGCCGAACCCCGGATGACTGTCTACACCGGGCCGAACCCCGGGACAACGGCCTACACCGGACCGAACCCCGGACGACTGTCTACACCGGGCCGAACCCCGGACGACGGCCCACACCGGGCCGAACCCCGGACGACGGCCCACACCGGGCCGAACCCCGGACGACTGTCTACACCGGACCGAACCCCGGACGACGGCCTACACCGGACCGAACCCCGGACGACTGTCTACACCGGACCGAACCCCGGACGACTGTCTACACCGGACCGAACCCCGGACGACGGTCTACACCGGGCCGAACCCCGGACGACTGTCTACACCGGACCGAACCCCGGACGACTGTCTACACCGGACCGAACCCCGGACGACGGTCTACACCGACCCGAACCCCGGACGACTCCCTACACCGGGCCGAACCCCGGACGACTGTCTACACCGGACCGAACCCCGGACGACTGTCTACACTGGACCGAACCCCGGACGACTGTCTACACCGGACCGAACCCCGGACGACGGTCTACACCGGGCCGAACCCCGGACGACGGCCTACACCGGGCCGAACCCCGGACGACGCTGGGCCTACACCGGGCCGAACCCCGGGACCACGGCCTACACCGGACCGAACCCCGGACGACGGCCCACACCGGACCGAACCCCGGACGACTGTCTACACCGGGCCGAACCCCGGACGACGCTGGGCCTACACCGGGCCGAACCCCGGGACCACGGCCTACACCGGACCGAACCCCGGACGACGGCCCACACCGGACCGAACCCCGGACGACTGTCTACACCGGACCGAACCCCGGACGACGGCCTACACCGGGCCGAACCCCGGACGACTGTCTACACCGGACCGAACCCCGGACGACGGCCTACACCGGGCCGAACCCCGGACGACTGTCTACACCGGACCGAACCCCGGACGACTGTCTACACCGGGCCGAACCCCGGACGACTGTCTACACCGGGCCGAACACCGGACGACGGTCTACACCGGGCCGAACCCCGGACGACGGCCCACACCGGGCCAAACCCCGGACGACGCTGGGCCTACACCGGGCCGAACCCCGGACGACGGCCTACACCGGGCCGAACCCCGGACGACTGTCTACACCGGGCCGAACCTCGGACGACGCTGGGCCTTCACCGGGCCGAACCCCGGACCGAACCCCGGACGACGGCCCACACCGGACCGAACCCCGGACGACTGTCTACACCGGACCGAACCCCAGACGACGGTCTACAACGGACCGAACCCCGGACGACGGTCTACACCGGGCCGAACCCCGGACGACGGCCCACACCGGGCCGAACCCCGGACGACTGTCTACACCGGGCCGAACCCCGGACGACGGCCTACACCGGGCCGAACCCCGGATGACTGTCTACACCGGGCCGAACCCCGGGACAACGGCCTACACCGGACCGAACCCCGGACGACTGTCTACACCGGGCCGAACCCCGGACGACGGCCCACACCGGGCCGAACCCCGGACGACGGCCCACACCGGGCCGAACCCCGGACGACTGTCTACACCGGACCGAACCCCGGACGACGGCCTACACCGGACCGAACCCCGGACGACTGTCTACACCGGACCGAACCCCGGACGACTGTCTACACCGGACCGAACCCCGGACGACGGTCTACACCGGGCCGAACCCCGGACGACTGTCTACACCGGACCGAACCCCGGACGACTGTCTACACCGGACCGAACCCCGGACGACGGTCTACACCGACCCGAACCCCGGACGACTCCCTACACCGGGCCGAACCCCGGACGACTGTCTACACCGGACCGAACCCCGGACGACTGTCTACACTGGACCGAACCCCGGACGACTGTCTACACCGGACCGAACCCCGGACGACGGTCTACACCGGGCCGAACCCCGGACGACGGCCTACACCGGGCCGAACCCCGGACGACTGTCTACACCGGACCGAACCCCGGACGACTGTCTACACCGGGCCGAACCCCGGACGACTGTCTACACCGGACCGAACCCCGGACGACTGTCTACACCGGACCGAACCCTGGACGACTGTCTACACCGGACCGAACCCCGGACGACGGTCTACACCGACCCGAACCCCGGACGACGGCCTACACCGGGCCGAACCCCGGACGACTGTCTACACCGGACCGAACCCCGGACGACTGTCTACACCGGACCGAACCCCGGACGACTGTCTACACCGGACCGAACCCCGGACGACTGTCTACACCGGGCCGAACCCCGGACGACGGCCCACACCTGGCCGAACCCCGGACGACTGTCTACACCGGACCGAACCCCGGACGACTGTCTACACCGGGCCGAACCCCGGACGACGGCCCACACCGGGCCGAACCCCGGACGACTGTCTACACCGGACCGAACCCCGGACGACTGTCTACACCGGACCGAACCCCGGACGACGGCCCACACTGGGCCGAACCCCGGACGACGGCCCACACTGGGCCGAACCCCGGACGACTGTCTACACCGGGCCGAACCCCGGACGACTGTCTACACCGGACCGAACCCCGGACGACGGTCTACACCGGGCCGAACCCCGGACGACTGTCTACACCGGGCCGAACCCCGGACGACGGTCTACACCGGGCCGAACCCCGGACGACGGCCCACACCGGGCCAAACCCCGGACGACGCTGGGCCTACACCGGGCCGAACCCCGGACGACGGCCTACACCGGGCCGAACCCCGGACGACTGTCTACACCGGGCCGAACCTCGGACGACGCTGGGCCTACACCGGGCCGAACCCCGGGACCACGGCCTACACCGGACCGAACCCCGGACGACGGCCCACACCGGACCGAACCCCGGACGACTGTCTACACCGGACCGAACCCCAGACGACGGTCTACAACGGACCGAACCCCGGACGACGGTCTACACCGGGCCGAACCCCGGACGACGCTGGGCCTACACCGGGCCGAACCCCGGACGACTGTCTACACCGGGCCGAACCCCGGACGACGGCCTACACCGGGCCGAACCCCGGATGACTGTCTACACCGGACCGAACCCCGGACGACGGCCCACACCGGACCGAACCCCGGACGACTGTCTACACCGGACCGAACCCCGGACGACTGTCTACACCGGACCGAACCCCGGACGACTGTCTACACCGGGCCGAACCCCGGACGACGGCCCACACCGGGCCGAACCCCGGACGACTGTCTACACCGGACCGAACCCCGGACGACTGTCTACACCGGGCCGAACCCCGGACGACGGCCCACACCGGGCCGAACCCCGGACGACGGCCCACACCGGGCCGAACCCCGGACGACTGTCTACACCGGACCGAACCCCGGACGACGGCCTACACCGGACCGAACCCCGGACGACTGTCTACACCGGACCGAACCCCGGACGACTGTCTACACCGGACCGAACCCCGGACGACGGTCTACACCGGGCCGAACCCCGGACGACTGTCTACACCGGACCGAACCCTGGACGACTGTCTACACCGGACCGAACCCCGGACGACGGTCTACACCGACCCGAACCCCGGACGACGGCCTACACCGGGCCGAACCCCGGACGACTGTCTACACCGGACCGAACCCCGGACGACTGTCTACACTGGACCGAACCCCGGACGACTGTCTACACCGGACCGAACCCCGGACGACGGTCTACACCGGGCCGAACCCCGGACGACGGCCTACACCGGGCCGAACCCCGGACGACTGTCTACACCGGACCGAACCCCGGACGACTGTCTACACCGGGCCGAACCCCGGACGACTGTCTACACCGGACCGAACCCCGGACGACTGTCTACACCGGACCGAACCCTGGACGACTGTCTACACCGGACCGAACCCCGGACGACGGTCTACACCGACCCGAACCCCGGACGACGGCCTACACCGGGCCGAACCCCGGACGACTGTCTACACCGGACCGAACCCCGGACGACTGTCTACACCGGACCGAACCCCGGACGACTGTCTACACCGGACCGAACCCCGGACGACTGTCTACACCGGGCCGAACCCCGGACGACGGCCCACACCTGGCCGAACCCCGGACGACTGTCTACACCGGACCGAACCCCGGACGACTGTCTACACCGGGCCGAACCCCGGACGACGGCCCACACCGGGCCGAACCCCGGACGACTGTCTACACCGGACCGAACCCCGGACGACTGTCTACACCGGACCGAACCCCGGACGACGGCCCACACTGGGCCGAACCCCGGACGACTGTCTACACCGGACCGAACCCCGGACGACTGTCTACACCGGGCCGAACCCCGGACGACTGTCTACACCGGACCGAACCCCGGACGACGGTCTACACCGGGCCGAATCCCGGACGACGGCCTACACCGGGCCGAACCCCGGACGACTGTCTACACCGGGCCGAACCCCGGACGACTGTCTACACCGGGCCGAACCCCGGACGACGGCCCACACCGGGCCGAACCCCGGACGGCTGTCTACACCGGGCCGAACCCCGGACGACTGTCTACACC
>NW_023493661.1:752611-757611 GCF_013265735.2 Oncorhynchus mykiss
CTCCTCTCCTCTCCTCTCCTCTCCTCTCCTCTCCTCTCCTCTCCTGTCCTGTCCTGTCCTCTCCTCTCCTCTCCTCTCCTCTCCTCTCCTCTCCCTCTCCTCTCCTGTGTGTTCAATGTTTTTGGGTCATGTTGTTGAGCTGCCACTGCACTGCTGTCACTAATGAGGAGGGTGTGTGTGTGTGTGTTAGGTCCAGGACCATAGCAGTATTGTGATTAGTATCATGACAAGGAAACCAAAAAAAAAAAGATTTAACTTCTTTAGGAATGTTGGAAACAACCGTGGTTTTGTTGTCATCCAGAATCACACGTGTTTATTTTTTCCGAGCTTATAGCACCACAAAATGTTTACATACAGTAGGTTTTTAAAAGATTTAATCAGCTTCCTATTTTCATTAAAGGGAAATGTAAATATATTGTGATATTGGTATCATCCCAGCTATAGTGTGAATGTGTCTGTGTGTGATTTTAGTAATTCATCCCTGCTACACACACACGAGGGGGGGTCGTGGGCGGGGGCTGGGGGGGGGGTTGTTATCTCACAGGAAAAACACTTACCAGGAAACTACCTTGTTACTAGGCAACAACCGAGCTGCTGCATTCTGGTAGAGGGGGATCCTTGCACACTCTCAGCGTGTGTGTGTGTGTGTGTGTGTGTGTGTGTGTGTGTGTGTGTGTGTGTGTGTGTGTGTGTGTGTGTGTGTGTGTGTGTGTGTGTGTGTGTGAGCTCTGCTGGGTCAATAGCTTGAGAGACACTTTTACAGTAAAGCTGTGTTAAATGTATTTTGTAGTTAGAGACTTTTACAGTAAAGCTGTGTTAAATGTATTTTGTAGTTAGAGACTTTTACAGTAAAGCTGTGTTAAATGTATTTTGTAGTTAGAGACTTTTACAGTAAAGCTGTGTTAAATGTATTTTGTAGTTAGAGACTTTTACAGTAAAGCTGTGTTAAATGTATTTTGTAGTTAGAGACTTTTACAGTAAAGCTGTGTTAAATGTATTTTGTAGTTAGAGACTTTTACAGTAAAGCTGTGTTAAATGTATTTTGTAGCTAGAGACTTTTACAGTAAAGCTGTGTTAAATGTATTTTCCGGAGAGAGTTGATGTGTGATTCAGGCCGCCCACGTGTGGAGCTCTTGGTCCTTGTGTCGGCATGACGACGGGCGGCCAGCAGCCAATCGCTGAGTAACGGAATGCGAGGGACGTAGCCTAACAACTGTGTGTGTGTGTGTGTGTGTGTGTATGTGTGTGTGTGTGTGTGTCTGTGTCTGTGTGTGTGTGTCATTCTTAACAGGACATAGTAAGGAGTGACTCTGTATAGCTCAACATGGATTCCTTCTGGCCTTCTGGTCTCTACAGACAGACAGAGATAATAAACCACCCCCTCCTCTCCTCCAGTGTGAGTCTACAGACAGAGATAACCCACTCCCTCCTCTCCTCCAGTGTGAGTCTACAGACAGACAGAGATAACCCACTCCCTCCTCTCCTCCAGTGTGAGTCTACAGACAGACAGAGATAACCCACTCCCTCCTCTCCTCCAGTGTGAGTCTACAGACAGAGATAACCCACTCCCTCCTCTCCTCCAGTGTGAGTCTACAGACAGACAGAGATAACCCACTCCCTCCTCTCCTCCAGTGTGAGTCTACAGACAGACAGAGATAACCCACTCCCTCCTCTCCTCCAGTGTGAGTCTACAGACAGACAGAGATAACCCACTCCCTCCTCTCCTCCAGTGTGAGTCTACAGACAGACAGAGAAAATAAACCACCCCCTCCTCTCCTCCAGTGTGAGTCTACAGACAGACAGAGATAACCCACTCCCTCCTCTCCTCCAGTGTGAGTCTACAGACAGACAGAGATAACCCACTCCCTCCTCTCCTCCAGTGTGAGTCTACAGACAGACAGAGATAACCCACCCCCTCCTCTCCTCCAGTGTGAGTCTACAGACAGACAGAGATAACCCACCCCTCCTCTCCTCCAGTGTGAGTCTACAGACAGACAGAGATAATAACCCACCCTTCCTCTCCTCCAGTGTGAGTCTACAGACAGACAGAGATAATAACCCACCCTTCCTCTCCTCCAGTGTGAGTCTACAGACAGACAGAGATAATAACCCACCCCTCCTCTCCTCCAGTGTGAGTCTACAGACAGACAAAGATAATAACCCACCCTTCCTCTCCTCCAGTGTGAGTCTACAGACAGACAGAGATAATAACCCACCCTTCCTCTCCTCCAGTGTGAGTCTACAGACAGACAGAGATAACCCACTCCCTCCTCTCCTCCAGTGTGTTTACAGTTGTTTGTTGTTTCTCAGGGAGAGAAAGTTTTTGTGTGACATTGCAGATGACTTCCTAATTAGGTAAATCACAACGAGCAGCAGTGTTGGGAGAGAATGTTATTATTCAGAGAAATTCCTCCATGTTGTTATTTGGCAGGAGAGAGAGAGAGAGAGAGAGAGAGAGAGGGGGGGGGAGAGGGGTGGAAAGAGAGAGAGAGAGAGAGGGGGGGGGGGGGAGAGGGGTGGAAAGAGACAGAGAGAGAGACAGAGTGAGAGAGAGAGAGAGAGAGAGAGAGAGAGAGAGAGAGAGAGAGAGCGAGAGAGTGTGGGTAAGGAGGTTTGCCTGGTGTGCGTAATGAGGGTTGCCAGGTGTAGGTAATGAGGGTTGCCAGGTGTGCGTAATGAGGGTTGCCCGGTGTGCGTAATGAGGGTTGCCCGGTGTAGGTAATGAGGCTTGCCAGGTGTAGGTAATGAGGGTTGCCTGGTGTAGGTAATGAGGGTTGCCTGGTGTGCGTAATGAGGGTTGCCAGGTGAACATTATGAGGGTTGCCAGGTGAGTGAAATGAGGGTTGCCAGGTTTGTGTAATGAGCGTTGCCAGGTGTACATTATGAGGGTTTGCCAGGTTTGCATAATGAGGGTTGCCAGGTGTGTGTAATGAGGGTTGCCAGGTGTGTGTAATGAGGGTTGCCAGGTGTGCGTAATGAGGGTTGCCAGGTGTAGGTAATGAGGGTTGCCAGGTGTGCGTAATTATGTTTGCCAGGTGTAGGTAATGAGGGTTGTCAGGTGAACATAATGAGGGTTGCCAGGTGAACATAATGAGGGTTGCCAGGTTTACGTAATGAGGGTTGCCAGGTATAGTGTTTAGTAAACTGGCAACGTCGAGTCCAGGACCAGGATTAGATATACATTGCTGTCTGTGACTGGATGTGACTCTGTCTCTCTCTCTGTCTTTGATTCTGATGACTGTGACTCTGACTGTAACTCTGACTGTGACTCTGACTGTAACTCTGACTGTAACTCTGACTGTGACTCTGACTATAATTCTGACTCTGACTGTAACTCTGACTGTAACTCTGACTGTGACTCTGACTGTGACTCTGACTGTATCTCTGACTGTGTCTCTGTCTCTGACTGTGACTCTGACTGTATCTCTGACTGTATCTCTGACTGTGTCTCTCTGACTGTCTCTGACTGTGACTCTGACTGTATCTCTGACTGTATCTCTGACTGTGTCTCTCTGACTGTCTCTGACTGTGACTCTCTGACTGTATCTCTGACTGTATCTCTGACTGTGTCTCTGACTGTGACTCTGACTGTGTCTCTGACTGTGTTTCTGACTGTGACTCTGACTGTATCTCTGACTGTATCTCTGACTCTGTCTCTGACTGTGACTCTGACTGTATCTCTGACTGTGACTCTGACTGTATCTCTGACTGTATCTCTGACTGTGTCTCTGACTGTGTCTCTGTCTCTGACTGTGTCTCTGACTGTGTCTCTGACGGTGTCTCTGACTGTATCTCTGACTGTAACTCTGACTGTGTCTCTGACTGTGTCTCTGACTCTGACTGTGTCTCTGACTCTGACTGTGTCTCTGAATGTGTCTCTGACTGTGACTCTGACTGTGACTCTGACTGTATCTCTGACTGTGTCTCTGACTGTATCTCTGAATGTGTCTCTGACTGTGTCTCTGACTGTGTCTCTGACTGTATCTCTGACTGTGACTCTGACTGTGTCTCTGACTGTATCTCTGACTGTGTCTCTGACTGTAACTCTGACTGTAACTGTGACTCTGACTGTGTCTCTGACTGTGACTCTGACTGTAACTCTGACTGTAACTCTGACTGTGACTCTGACTGTCTGTGACTCTGTCTGTGTCTCTGACTGTAACTCTGACTGTGACTCTGACTGTCTGTGACTCTGTCTGTGTCTCTGACCTTAACTCTGACTGTAACTCTGACTGTGACTCTGACTGTGACTCTGACTGTAACTCTGACTGTAACTCTGACTGTGACTCTGACTCTGTCTGTGACTCTGTCTGTTACTCTGTCTGTGACTCTGACTGTAACTCTGACTGTAACTCTGACTGTGACTCTGACTCTGTCTGTGACTCTGTCTGTTACTCTGTCTGTGACTCTGACTGTGACTCTGACTGTAACTGTGACTCTGACTGTGTCTCTGACTGTGACTCTGACTGTAACTCTGACTGTAACTCTGACTGTGACTCTGACTGTCTGTGACTCTGTCTGTGTCTCTGACCTTAACTCTGACTGTAACTCTGACTGTGACTCTGACTGTAACTCTGACTGTAACTCTGACTGTAACTCTGACTGTGACTCTGACTCTGTCTGTGACTCTGTCTGTTACTCTGTCTGTGACTCTGACTGTAACTCTGACTGTAACTCTGACTGTGACTCTGACTCTGTCTGTGACTCTGTCTGTTACTCTGTCTGTGACTCTGACTGTGACTCTGACTGTGACTGTATCTCTGACTGTGACTCTGACTGTGACTGACTGTGACTCTGACTGTAACTGTGACTCTGACTGTGACTCTGACTGTGACTCTGACTGTAACTCTGACTGTAACTCTGACTGACTGTTTCTCCCTGTCGGAGGTCTGATCTGCTGTTTATAAATGAACCCAGATTCAGGCTAATGTCAAACCACTGACTTCCTCTCTGCTCTCCTTTGAAGTGTACTCTACACTGAAGTGGTGTTACGTAGGGTT
>NW_023493661.1:762611-780111 GCF_013265735.2 Oncorhynchus mykiss
CGAGGTCCCAGTAGTTAGCTAACAGATAGATAGAGACTCTGCAGGCCGAGGTCCCAGTAGTTAACTAACAGATAGATAGAGACTCTGCAGGCTGAGGTCCCAGTAGTTAACTAACAGATAGATAGAGACTCTGCAGGCCGAGGTCCCAGTAGTTAGCTAACAGATAGATAGAGACTCTGCAGGCCGAGGTCCCAGTAGTTAACTAACAGATAGATAGAGACTCTGCAGGCCGAGGTCCCAGTAGTTAGCTAACAGATAGATAGAGACTCTGCAGGCCGAGGTCCCAGTAGTTAACTAACAGATATATAGAGACTCTGCAGGCTGAGGTCCCAGTAGTTAACTAACAGATAGATAGAGATTCTGCAGGCCGAGCTAACAGATAGGTATAACAGACAGTAGTGGTTGGTAGAGCAGATGTCTTCAGCAGATGGTTCACTATATAACAGACTCAACACTGCCTTCTGATCCTGTCCGTGTTCTAGGTTACTATGTCTGATTAGACTGAGTTGCTTTCTGCTAATTAAAGATGGGAGGGAGAGGAGAAGAGAGGGAGGAGAGGAGAAGGGGATGGGAAGGAGGGGAATGATCAAGTCTTTCTCTCTCTCTCATTCCATGTAGCCAATTTACCAAAGCGTATAGGGTCCCCTAGGAAACACTTATCAACACTTTGGTTCCTACCCTGTCACAATAACTCCTCCCTGGCATTTTCATGAATTGTTATGTCAAACAACACTGTATTTAAAGTGCCCCCTGTTATATTCTAACTATGTATTTAGAATAATCCTTCTATTTCCATGATTACAACAGTTCACCCAAAGCGTTTTGCTCTAAATCGCAAGTGCAACACTTGATTAAAAATAAGTCCTAGATTGTTTTTTTGCCCGTATCGTGCAGCCCTACGTGGCAGTGGGGAAATGACCTCTCTCACGTGACTGCAGGAAATGCAGAATATTGGGAGAATTTTATTATTGAAAAAACAACATGGGAGAATTTTATTTAAAAAAAACATTAGATACCGTCTAGTTTTTTTTTAAATACCGTGAAATCTCTACCAGAATATAATGTCTCTGTCTGAATCGCCTCTTGTATTTATCTCTACTAGAATATAATGTCTCTGTCTGAATCGTCTCTTGTATTTCTCTCTACTAGAATATAATGTCTCTGTCTGAATCGCCTCTTGTTTTTCTCTCTACTACAATATAATGTCTCTGTCTGAATCGCCTCTTGTTTTTCTCTCTACTACAATATAATGTCTCTGTCTGAATCGTCTCTTGTTTTTCTCTCTACTACAATATAATGTCTCTGTCTGAATCGTCTCTTGTTTTTCTCTCTACTAGAATATAATGTCTCTGTCTGAATCGTCTCTTGTATTTATCTCTACTAGAATATAATGTCTCTGTCTGAATCGTCTCTTGTTTTTCTCTCTACCAGAATATAATGTCTCTGTCTGAATCGTCTCTTGTATTTATCTCTACTAGAATATAATATCTCTGTCTAAATCGCCTCTTGTATTTCTCTCTACTAGAATATAATATCTCTGTCTGAATCGCCTCTTGTATTTCTCTCTACCAGAATATAATGTCTCTGTCTGAATCGTCTCTTGTATTTCTCTCTACAAGCATCCCTTGCTTCCAGCTTAGCAATTAGTTTTAGTACAGCTGTGGGGGTTAATTTCAGACTCGCTGATCTGCCTGTCCTCCTGAATTCGGAAACCAATGTTTTGCGTTTTCTTTCCAGGTTCAATGTTTGACATGAGTGAGTTAGCTGATGTTATCCAGCATGCTTAGCAACCGTTTAGTTTAGAAGGGACGAGGAGGGCCCTCGGGCGTAGCAACTCTGCTAAGAAATAATACAATGAATGACTGGGTCTGTAAGCAACATGACCAAAATAAATTGCCTTGGCTTTATCTTCTGGTGAACGAATGACATTTTATGAATTAATTTGATCAAAATAATGTTTTAATTAAAATGGGTTATTCATTGTTATCTGAATATGTTGGTATCATTTTTATAAATACAATAAGGCACAAGAGGCAGTGCTGTATCATGAATACAGTCGCAGGTAAGAGGCAGTGCTGTATCATAAATACAGTCACAGACAAGAGGCAGTGCTGTATCATGAATACAGTCACAGACAAGAGGCAGTGCTGTATCATGAATACAGTCACAGGTAAGAGGCAGTGTTGTATCATGAATACAGTCACAGGTAAGAGGCAGTGTTGTATCATAAATACAGTCACAGACAAGAGGCAGTGTTGTATCATGAATACAGTCACAGGTAAGAGGCAGTGCTGTATCATAAATACAGTCACAGACAAGAGGCAGTGCTGTATCATGAATACAGTCACAGGTAAGAGGCAGTGTTGTATCATGAATACAGTCACAGGTAAGAGGCAGTGTTGTATCATAAATACAGTCACAGACAAGAGGCAGTGTTGTATCATGAATACAGTCACAGGTAAGAGGCAGTGCTGTATCATAAATACAGTCACAGACAAGAGGCAGTGTTGTATCATGAATACAGTCACAGGTAAGAGGCAGTGCTGTATCATGAATACAGTCACAGACAAGAGGCAGTGCTGTATCATGAATACAGTCACAGGTAAGAGGCAGTGCTGTATCATGAATACAGTCACAGGTAAGAGGCAGTGCTGTATCATGAATACAGTCACAGGTAAGAGGCAGTGCTGTATCATGAATACAGTCACAGGTAAGAGGCAGTGTTGTATCATGAATACAGTCACAGGTAAGAGGCAGTGTTGTATCATGAATACAGTCACAGGTAAGAGGCAGTGTTGTATCATGAATACAGTCACAGGTAAGAGGCAGTGCTGTATCATGAATACAGTCACAGGTAAGAGGCAGTGTTGTATCATGAATACAGTCACAGGTAAGAGGCAGTGTTGTATCATGAATACAGTCACAGGTAAGAGGCAGTGCTGTATCATGAATACAGTCACAGATAAGAGGCAGTGCTGTATCGTGAATACAGTCACAGACAAGAGGCAGTGCTGTATCATGAATACAGTCACAGGTAAGAGGCAGTGCTGTATCATGAATACAGTCACAGACAAGAGGCAGTGCTGTATCATGAATACAGTCACAGGTAAGAGGCAGTGCTGTGTCATGAATACAGTCACAGACAAGAGGCAGTGCTGTATCATGAATACAGTCACAGGTAAGAGGCAGTTCTGTATCATGAATACAGGTAAGAGGCAGTGCTGCATCATGAATACAGTCACAGGTAAGAGGCAGTGCTGTATCATGAATACAGTCACAGACAAGAGGCAGTGCTGTATCATGAATACAGTCACAGGTAAGAGGCAGTGCTGTATCATGAATACAGGTAAGAGGCAGTGCTGCATTATGAATACAGTCACAGGTAAGAGGCAGTGCTGTATCATGAATACAGTCACAGACAAGAGGCAGTGCTGTATCATGAATACAGTCACAGGTAAGAGGCAGTGCTGTATCATGAATACAGGTAAGAGGCAGTGCTGCATCATGAATACAGTCACAGGTAAGAGGCAGTGCTGTATCATGAATACAGTCACAGGTAAGAGGCAGTGCTGTATCATGAATACAGTCACAGGTAAGAGGCAGTGCTGTATCATGAATACAGTCACAGATAAGAGGCAGTGTTGTATCATGAATACAGTCACAGGTAAGAGGCAGTGCTGCATCATGAATACAGGTAAGAGGCAGTGTTGTATCATGAATACAGTCACAGGTAAGAGGCAGTGCTGTATCATGTCTCAGTGTGTAGTCCTTAACCCAGGTCTCTACGTGGTAATGCTGGGGATCCTGTACTGTGTGATGTCTGTTTTCAGTAGGCCATGTCTCAGTGTGTAGTCCTTAACCCAGGTCTCTACGTGGTTAATCAATCAATCAATCAATCAAATTTATTTTATATAGCCCTTCGTACATCAGCTGATATCTCAAAGTGCTGTACAGAAACCCAGCCTAAAACCCCAAACAGCAAGCAATGCAGGTGAAGAAGCACGGTGGCTAGGAAAAACTCCCTAGAAAGGCCAAAACCTAGGAAGAAACCTAGAGAGGAACCAGGCTATGTGGGGTGGCCAGTCCTCTTCTGGCTGTGCCGGGTGGAGATTATAACAAAACATGGTCAAGATGTTCAAATGTTCATAAATGACCAGCATGGTCGA
Source organism: Oncorhynchus mykiss (assembly GCF_013265735.2). Classification (NCBI taxonomy): domain Eukaryota; kingdom Metazoa; phylum Chordata; class Actinopteri; order Salmoniformes; family Salmonidae; genus Oncorhynchus; species Oncorhynchus mykiss. Next base: position 766,778 of record NW_023493661.1, read on the forward strand.
ATAATAATAAGGCAGAATAGTTGAAACTGGAGCAGCAGCACAGTCAGGTGGACTGGGGACAGCAAGGAGTCATCATGTCAGGTAGTCCTGGGGCATGGTCCTAGGGCTCAGGTCCTCCGAGAGAGAGAAAGAGAGAAGGAGAGAATTAGAGAACGCACACTTAGATTCACACAGGACACCGAATAGGACAGGAGAAGTACTCCAGATATAACAAACTGACCCTAGCCCCCCGACACATAAACTACTGCAGCATAAATACTGGAGGCTGAGACAGGAGGGGTCAGGAGACACTGTGGCCCACTCCGAGGACACCCCCGGACAGGGCCAAACAGGAAGGATATAACCCCACCCACTTTGCCAAAGCACAGCCCCCACACCACTAGAGGGATATCTTCAACCACCAACTTACCATCCTGAGACAAGGCTGAGTATAGCCCACAAAGACCTCCGCCACGGCACAACTTAAGGGGGGGGGGGGGGGGGGGGGGGGGGGGGCGCCAACCCAGACAGGATGACCACATTAGTGACTCAACCCACTCAGGTGACGCACCTCCTCCAGGGACGGCATGAGAGAGCCCCAGTAAAGCCAGTGACTCAGCCCCTGTAATAGGGTTAGAGGCAGAGAATCCCAGTGGAAAGAGGGGAACCGGCCAGGCAGAGACAGCAAGGGTGGTTCGTTGCTCCAGAGCCTTTCCGTTCACCCTCCCACTCCTGGGCCAGACTACACTCAATCATATGACCCACTGAAGAGATGAGTCTTCAGTAGAGACTTAAAGGTTGAGACCGAGTTTGCGTCTCTGACATGGGTAGGCAGACCGTTCCATAAAAATGGAGCTCTATAGGAGAAAGCCCTGCCTCCAGCTGTTTGCTTAAAAATTCTAGGGACAATTAGGAGGCCTGCGTCTTGTGACCGTAGCGTACGTGTAGGTATGTACGGCAGGACCAAATCAGAGAGATAGATAGGAGCAAGCCCATGTAATGCTTTGTAGGTTAGCAGTAAAACCTTGAAATCAGCCCTTGCTTTGACAGGAAGCCAGTGTAGAGTGGCTAGCACTGGAGTAATATGATCAAATTTTTTGGTTCTAGTCAGGATTCTAGCAGCCGTATTTAGCACTAACTGAAGTTTATTTAGTGCTTTATCCGGGTAGCCGGAAAGTAGAGCATTGCAGTAGTCTAACCTGGAAGTGACAAAAGCATGGATTAATTTTTCTGCATCATTTTTGGACAGAAAGTTCCTGATTTTTGCAATGTTACGTAGATGGAAAAAAGCTGTCCTTGAAATGGTCTTGATATGCTCTTCAAAAGAGAGATCAGGGTCCAGAGTAACGCCGAGGTCCTTCACAGTTTTATTTGAGACGACTGTACAACCATTAAGATTAATTGTCAGATTCAACAGAAGATCTCTTTGTTTCTTGGGACCTAGAACAAGCATCTCTGTTTTGTCCGAGTTTAAAAGTAGAAAGTTTGCAGCCATCCACTTCCTTATGTCTGAAACACATTCTTCTAGCAAGGGCAATTTTGGGGCTTCACCATGTTTAATTGAAATGTACAGCTGTGTGTCATCCGCATAGCAGTGAAAGTTAACATTATGTTTTCGAATAACATCCCCAAGAGGTAAAATATATAGTGAAAACAATAGTGGTCCTAAAACGGAACCTTGAGGAACACCGAAATTTACAGTTGATTTGTCAGAGGACAGACCATTCACAGAGACAAACTGATATCTTTCCGACAGATAAGATCTAAACCAGGCCAGAACTTGTCCGTGTAGACCAATTTGGGTTTCCAATCTCTCCAAAAGAATGTGGTGATCGATGGTATCAAAAGCAGCACTAAGGTCTAGGAGCACGAGGACAGATGCAGAGCCTCGGTCCGATGCCATTAAAATGTCATTTACCACCTTCACAAGTGCCGTCTCAGTGCTATGATGGGGTCTAAAACCAGACTGAAGCATTTCGTATACATTGTTTGTCTTCAGGAAGGCAGTGAGTTGTTGCGCAACAGCCTTTTCTAAAATTTTTGAGAGGAATGGAAGATTCGATATAGGCCGATAGTTTTTTATATTTTCTGGGTCAAGGTTTGGCTTTTTCAAGAGAGGCTTTATTACTGCCACTTTTAGTGAGTTTGGTACACATCCGGTGGATAGAGAGCCGTTTATTATGTTCAACATAGGAGGGCCAAGCACAGGAAGCAGCTCTTTCAGTAGTTTAGTTGGAATAGGGTCCAGTATGCAGCTTGAAGGTTTAGAGGCCATGATTATTTTCATCATTGTGTCAAGAGATATAGTACTAAAACACTTGAGTGTCTCTCTTGATCCTAGGTCCTGGCAGAGTTGTGCAGACTCAGGACAACTGAGCTTTGAAGGAATACGCAGATTTAAGGAAGAGTCCGTAATTTGCTTTCTAATAATCATAATCTTTTCCTCAAAGAAGTTCATGAATTTATCACTGCTAAAGTGAAAGTCATCCTCTCTTGGGGAATGCTGCTTTTTAGTTAGCTTTGCGACAGTATCAAAAAGGAATTTCGGATTGTTCTTATTTTCCTCAATTAAGTTAGAAAAATAGGATGATCGAGCAGCAGTAAGGGCTCTTCGGTACTGCACAGTACTGTCTTTCCAAGCTAGTCGGAAGACTTCCAGTTTGGTGTGGCGCCATTTCCGTTCCAATTTTCTGGAAGCTTGCTTCAGAGCTCGGGTATTTTCTGTGTACCAGGGAGCTAGTTTCTTATGAGAAATGTTTTTAGTTTTTAGGGGTGCAACTGCATCTAGGGTATTGCGCAAGGTTAAGTTGAGTTCCTCAGTTAGGTGGTTAACTGATTTTTGTCCTCTGGCGTCCTTGGGTAGGCAGAAGGAGTCTGGAAGGACATCAAGGAATCTTTGTGTTGTCTGTGAATTTATAGCACGACTTTTGATGATCCTTGGTTGGGGTCTGAGCAGATTATTTGTTGCAATTGCAAACGTAATAAAATGGTGGTCCGATAGTCCAGGATTATGAGGAAAAACATTAAGATCCACAACATTTATTCCATGGGACAAAACTAGGTCCAGCGTATGACTGTGACAGTGAGTGGGTCCAGAGACATGTTGGACAAAACCCACTGAGTCGATGATGGCTCCGAAAGCCTTTTGGAGTGGGTCTGTGGACTTTTCCATGTGAATATTAAAGTCACCAAAGATTAGAATATTATCCGCTATGACTACAAGGTCCGATAGGAATTCAGGGAACTCAGTGAGGAACGCTGTATATGGCCCAGGAGGCCTGTAAACAGTAGCTATAAAAAGTGATTGAGTAGGCTGCATAGATTTCATGACTAGAAGCTCAAAAGACGAAAACGTCATTTTTTTTTTTGTAAATTGAAATTTGCTATCGTAAATGTTAGCAACACCTCCGCCTTTGCGGGATGCACGGGGGATATGGTCACTAGTGTAGCCAGGAGGTGAGGCCTCATTTAACACAGTAAATTCATCAGGCTTAAGCCATGTTTCAGTCAGGCCAATCACATCAAGATTATGATCAGTGATTAGTTCATTGACTATAATTGCCTTTGAAGTAAGGGATCTAACATTAAGTAGCCCTATTTTGAGATGTGAGGTATCATGATCTCTTTCAATAATGACAGGAATGGAGGTGGTCTTTATCCTAGTGAGATTGCTAAGGCGAACACCGCCATGTTTAGTTTTGCCCAACCTAGGTCGAGGCACAGACACGGTCTCAATGGTGATAGCTGAGCTGACTACACTGACTGTGCTAGTGGCAGACTCCACTATGCTGGCAGGCTGGCTAACAGCCTGCAGCCTGGCCTGCACCCTATTTCATTGTGGAGCTAGAGGAGTTAGAGCCCTGTCTATGTTGGTAGATAAAATGAGAGCACCCCTCCAGCTAGGATGGAGTCCGTCACTCCTCAGCAGGTCAGGCTTGGTCCTGTTTGTGGGCGAGTCCCAGAAAGAGGGCCAATTATCTACAAATTCTATCTTTTGGGAGGGGCAGAAAACAGTTTTCAACCAGCGATTGAGTTGTGAGACTCTGCTGTAGAGCTCATCACTCCCCCTAACTGGGAGGGGGCCAGAGACAATTACTCGATGCCGACACATCTTTCTAGCTGATTTACACGCAGAAGCTATGTTGCGCTTGGTGATCTCTGACTGTTTCATCCTAACATCGTTGGTGCCGACGTGGATAACAATATCTCTATACTCTCTACACTCGCCAGTTTTAGCTTTAGCCAGCACCATCTTCAGATTAGCCTTAACGTCGGTAGCCCTGCCCCCCGGTAAACAGTGTATGATCGCTGGATGATTCTCAAGTCTAATACTGCGGGTAATGGAGTCGCCAATGACTAGAGTTTTCAATTTGTCAGAGCTAATGGTGGGAAGCTTCGGCGTCTCAGACCCCGTAACGGGAGGAGTAGAGACCAGAGAAGACTCGGCCTCTGACTCCGACCCGCTGCTTAATGGGGAAAACCGGTTGAAAGTTTCTGTCGGCTGAATGAGCGACACCGGTTGAGCGTTCCTACAGCATTTCCTTCCAGAAACCGTGAGAAAGTTGTCCGGCTGCGGGGACTGTGCCAGGGGATTTATACTACTATCTGTACTTACTGGTGGCACAGACGCTGTTTCATCCTTTCCTACACGGAAATTACCCTTGCCTAGCGATTGCGTCTGAAGCTGGGCTTGTAGCACAGCTATCCTCGCCGTAAGGCGAGTACAGCGACTACAATTAGAAGGCATCATGTTAATGTTACTACTTAGCTTCGGCTGTTGGAGGTCCTGACGAATCGTGTCCAGATAAAGCGTCCGGAGTGAAAAAGTTGAGTAGGAAAAAACAAAAATATAAACGGTAATTAAAAAGTAAAAACCGTAAATTTGTCAGGTAGCAAAACAGGTTGGCAACAAAACGCACAGCAACTCAAAAACAAGTCTGCAAGTCGTGACCGGAAATGACGTTGTGTTCAAATCCAAGTCTTAATGCTGGGGATCCTGTACTGTGTGATGTCTGTATTCAGTAGGCCATGTCTCAGTGTGTAGTCCTTAACCCAGGTCTCTACGTGGTTAATGCTGGGGATCCTGTACTGTGTGATGTCTGTATTCAGTAGGCCATGTCTCAGTGTGTAGTCCTTAACCCAGGTCTCTACGTGGTTAATGCTGGGGATCCTGTACTGTGTGATGTCTGTATTCAGTAGGCCATGTCTCAGTGTGTAGTCCTTAACCCAGGTCTCTATGTGGTTAATGCTGGGGATCCTGTACTGTGTGATGTCTGTATTCAGTAGGCCATGTCTCAGTGTGTAGTCCTTAACCCAGGTCTCTACGTGGTTAATGCTGGGGATCCTGTACTGTGTGATGTCTGTATTCAGTAGGCCATGTCTCAGTGTGTAGTCCTTAACCCAGGTCTCTACGTGGTTAATGCTGGGGATCCTGTACTGTGTGATGTCTGTATTCAGTAGGCCATGTCTCAGTGTGTAGTCCTTAACCCAGGTCTCTACGTGGTTAATGCTGGGGATCCTGTACTGTGTGATGTCTGTATTCAGTAGGCCATGTCTCAGTGTGTAGTCCTTAACCCAGGTTTCTACGTGGTTAATGCTGGGGATCCTGTACTGTGTGATGTCTGTATTCAGTAAGCCATGTCTCAGTGTGTAGTCCTTAACCCAGGTCTCTACGTGGTTAATGCTGGGGATCCTGTACTGTGTGATGTCTGTTTTCAGTAGGCCATGTCTCAGTGTGTAGTCCTTAACCCAGGTCTCTACGTGGTTAATGCTGGGGATCCTGTACTGTGTGATGTCTGTTTTCAGTAGGCCATGTCTCAGTGTGTAGTCCTTAACCCAGGTCTCTACGTGGTTAATGCTGGGGATCCTGTACTGTGTGATGTCTGTATTCAGTAGGCCATGTCTCAGTGTGTAGTCCTTAACCCAGGTCTCTACGTGGTTAATGCTGGGGATCCTGTACTGTGTGATGTCTGTTTTCAGTAGGCCATGTCTCAGTGTGTAGTCCTTAACCCAGGTCTCCACGTGGTTTGAACACGTCTCCATGATAGTGATTCTCCTGAACTGTGTGACTCTGGGGATGTACCAACCCTGTGAAGACGTCACCTGTCAGGCAGAGTGGTGCCTCATACTACAGGTAGGTACTACTTTAAACCTCTCACCTCTCACCTATAACCTCTCACCCCTCACCTATAACCTCTCACATATAACCTGTTATCCCTCACCCCTCACCTCTCACCTATAACCTCTCACCCCTCACCACTCACCCCTAAACTATAACCTCTCACCCCTCACCTATAACCTCTCACCTATAACCTCTCACCCCTCACCACTCACCCCTAAACTATAACCTCTCACCCCTCACCTATAACCTCTCACCTATAACCTCTCACCCCTCACCATCAACACCTTACCCCTCAGCTATAAACCCTCGTCTTGGTGACTGTACATTGTTCTAGGTGTTTGATGACTGTATCTTTGTCTGTTCTAGGTGTTTAATGACTGTATCTTTGTCTGTTCTACTGTTCTAGGTGTTTGATGACTGTATCTTTGTCTGTTCTACTGTTCTAGGTGTTTGATGACTGTATCTTTGTCTGTTCTAGGTGTTTGATGACTGTATCTTTGTCTGTTCTAGGTGTTTAATGACTGTATCTTTGTCTGTTCTACTGTTCTAGGTGTTTGATGACTGTATCTTTGTCTGTTCTACTGTTCTAGGTGTTTGATGACTGTATCTTTGTCTGTTCTAGGTGTTTGATGACTGTATCTTTGTCTGTTCTAGGTGTTTGATGACTGTATCTTTGTCTGTTCTACTGTTCTAGGTGTTTGATGACTGTATTGTTGTCTGTTCTACTGTTCTGGGTGTTTGATGACTGTATCTTTGTCTGTTCTAGGTGTTTGATGACTGTATCTTTGTCTGTTGTACTGTTCTGGGTGTTTGATGACTGTATCTTTGTCTGTTCTACTGTTCTAGGTGTTTGATGACTGTATCTTTGTCTGTTCTAGGTGTTTGATGACTGTATCTTTGTCTGTTCTAGGTTTTTGATGACTGTATCTTTGTCTGTTCTAGGTGTTTGATGACTGTATCTTTGTCTGTTCTAGGTGTTTGATGACTATCTTTGTCTGTTCTACTGTTCTAGGTGTTTGATGACTGTATCTTTGTCTGTTCTACTGTTCTAGGTGTTTGATGACTGTATCTTTGTCTATTCTACTGTTCTAGGTGTTTGATGACTGTATCTTTGTCTGTTCTACTGTTCTAGGTGTTTGATGACTGTATCTTTGTCTGTTCTACTGTTCTAGGTGTTTGATGACTGTATCTTTGTCTGTTCTAGGTGTTTGATGACTCTATCTTTGTCTGTTCTAGGTGTTTGATGACAGTATATTTGTCTGTTCTACTGTTCTAGGTGTTTGTTGACTGTATCTTTGTCTGTTCTAGGTGTTTGATGACTGTATCTTTGTCTGTTCTACTGTTCTAGGTGTTTGATGACTGTATCTTTGTCTGTTCTAGGTGTTTGATGACTGTATCTTTGTCTGTTCTAGGTGTTTGATGACTGTATCTTTGTCTGTTCTAGGTGTTTGATGACTGTATCTTTGTCTGTTCTAGGTGTTTAATGACTGTATCTTTGTCTGTTCTACTGTTCTAGGTGTTTGATGACTGTATCTTTGTCTGTTCTACTGTTCTAGGTGTTTGATGACTGTATCTTTGTCTGTACTACTGTTCTAGGTGTTTGATGACTGTATCTGTGTCTGCTCTACTGTTCTAGGTGTTTGATGACTGTATCTTTGTCTGTTCTAGGTGTTTGATGACTGTATCTTTGTCTGTTCTAGGTGTTTAATGACTGTATCTTTGTCTGTTGTACTGTTCTGGGTGTTTGATGACTGTATCTGTGTCTGTTCTACTGTTCTAGGTGTTTGATGACTGTATCTTTGTCTGTTCTAGGTGTTTGATGACTGTATCTTTGTCTGTTCTAGGTGTTTAATGACTGTATCTTTGTCTGTTCTACTGTTCTAGGTGTTTGATGACTGTATCTTTGTCTGTTCTACTGTTCTAGGTGTTTGATGACTGTATCTTTGTCTGTTCTAGGTGTTTGATGACTGTATCTTTGTCTGTTCTAGGTGTTTGATGACTGTATCTTTGTCTGTTCTACTGTTCTAGGTGTTTGATGACTGTATTGTTGTCTGTTCTACTGTTCTGGGTGTTTGATGACTGTATCTTTGTCTGTTCTAGGTGTTTGATGACTGTATCTTTGTCTGTTGTACTGTTCTGGGTGTTTGATGACTGTATCTTTGACTGTTCTACTGTTCTAGGTGTTTGATGACTGTATCTTTGTCTGTTCTAGGTGTTTGACGACTGTATCTTTGCGTTTTTCGCGGTGGAGATGGTCATCAAGATGGTGGCTCTGGGGATCTTCGGTTCTAAGTGTTACCTTGGCGACACCTGGAACCGACTGGACTTCTTCATCGTCATGGCAGGGTAAGGGTTCTATTCCCACAATGCTCAGGGGTTAGTCAGGCGGTTAGGGACAAGAGAACATCAAAATAGAACCTATAGAACCTTCTCTAGATTCTGTTTTTGATTCCAGAGACACACGAGGACGTTCTTTAAGTCTGCTGCTAAAGTATTTTCCTTTCTTATATAAATGTCACCGTTATTTAACGAGGCAAGTCAGTTCAGAACAAATTCTTATTAACAATGACGGGGCCTACCCCCGGGTCAAACCCGGACGACGCCGGGCCAATGGTGCGCCGGCCCTATGAGACTCCCAATCACGGTTGGGTGTGAAGCAGCCCGTGAGGTGATGGAGTTTGTAGCCTGCTGGGAGAAACACACGTTCAATGTCACTGTTTCAGGCAAGGAGAAAAGTGTGTGTGTGTGTGTTTGTTTGTGTGTGTGTGTGTGTGTGTGTGTGTGTGTGTGTGTGTGTTTGTGTGTGTGTGTGTGTGTGTGTGTGTGTGTGTTTGTTTGTGTGTAAGAGACGTTAACTAAGCAGACAGCAGCGGTCACCTCAGACACACAGCATTACCCCTTTACTCACTGTGAGGTGCACACAGACACACACACACACACACACACACACACACACACACACACACACACACACACACACACACACACACACACACACACACACACACACACACACACACGCAAAGCCAAAGACAAATACAGAGGGAACTAGTGAGTCAGATCATTGTTTTAGGGTCGGACAGGGTTGATGTTCAGTTCTTTAGGGTCAGACAGGGTTGATGTTCAGTTCTTTAGGGTCGGAGAGGGTTGATGTTCAGTTCTTTAGGGTCTGACAGGGTTGATGTTCAGTTCTTTAGGGTCTGACAGGGTTGATGTTCAGTTCTTTAGGGTCTGACAGGGTTGATGTTCAGTTCTTTAGGGTCTGACAGGGTTGATGTTCAGTTCTTTAGGGTCTGACAGGGTCGATGCTCAGTTATTTAGGGTCTGACAGGGTTGATGTTCAGTTCTTTAGGGTCGGACAGGGTTGATGTTCAGTTCTTTAGGGTCTGACAGGGTTGATGTTCAGTTCTTTAGGGTCAGACAGGGTTGATGTTCAGTTCTTTAGGGTCTGACAGGGTTGATGTTCAGTTCTTTAGGGTCTGACAGGGTCGATGCTCAGTTCTTTAGGGTCTGACAGGGTTGATGTTCAGTTCTTTAGGGTCTGACAGGGTTGATGTTCAGTTCTTTAGGGTCTGACAGGGTTGATGTTCAGTTCTTTAGGGTCTGACAGGGTTGATGTTCAGTTCTTTAGGGTCTGACAGGGTCGATGCTCAGTTCTTTAGGGTCTGACAGGGTTGATGTTCAGTTCTTTAGGGTCTGACAGGGTTGATGCTCAGTTCTTTAGGGTCTGACAGGGTTGATGCTCAGTTCTTTAGGGTCTGACAGGATGGTGTTCAGTTCTTTAGGGTCTGACAGGGTTGATGTTCAGTTCTTTAGGGTCTGACAGGGTTGATGTTCAGTTCTTTAGGGTCTGACAGGGTTGATGTTCAGTTCTTTAGGGTCGGACAGGGTTGATGTTCAGTTCTTTAGGGTCGGACAGGGTTGATGTTCAGTTCTTTAGGGTCTGACAGGGTTGATGTTCAGTTCTTTAGGGTCTGACAGGGTTGATGTTCAGTTCTTTAGGGTCGGACAGGGTTGATGTTCAGTTCTTTAGGGTCTGACAGGCTTGATGTTCAGTTTTTGTGGCTATGTGTGTTAGGAGACTATGTGTGTTGTCCTTTGAAGAATGTATCTGCTGGTAAATTGGATCTGTTGTAGTAACGTTGTTGTGTGGTAGATGGGATACTCTGTCTGTTCTTTCCTAGCCCACATTTGCAGCTGCTGTTGCTAACTCAACGGCTAGGAGGTATCACTTCTATTGTAAATAAGAGTTCAAAGTTCATACCATTCGCAACCAAAGCTCACACTGAGGTTGACTTCGTTCTGTAGTTATTATCTGAACCATTTTGACATCGGATCGTCATCCTAATGTATCCGGAACAGGAGGTTATAATGTTGTCAAGGCTTTATATAGTGGAGGGAGAAGAGTGTGTTTCACAGTCTACAGCCCACGTCTCTTCACAGGGGCGGACCACTGATTGAGCAGAGCCCTAACCTTATGAAAACCCAAACCTCTCATTTGGAAGCTAAAATTAAATTTAATCCTTTCACCAATAATTTCACATTCAAACATTTAAATTGAACAACAATTCCATGTGAATCCGATAACTACAATGTGCAGACTTTCCTCTGTAGAGTTTATGCCATCCTGTCATTGATGAGAATGTCTCAGATGACAACCGAACTGACATCATATTCATTAAGTACCACCGCATATGTTCAATTGGTCGGATTACCAAAATATAGTTAATTTCCCCCCACATTCTGACGTTCCCAGAATCTCTATGTTAACCAAGGGATTTTTTCAAATGTCACATCAGTAGGGTAGAGAGAGGATAAAAGGAGGGGAGATGTATTTATGACGGTCATAAACCTACCCCCCAGGCCAACGTCATGACAGCAGTGAGGTCAGGTGCTGTCTGTCATCCTGGCAGGTGAGTGATTGGCTGGTGCAGAAATAGACATGGTTTCAGTTGTTGACTTCCTGTGAGAGGCAGTGAGGTCAGGTGCTGTCTGTCATCCTGGCAGGTGAGTGATTGGCTGGTGCAGAAATAGACATGGTTTCAGTTGTTGACTTCCTGTGAGAGGCAGTGAGGTCAGGTGCTGTCTGTCATCCTGGCAGGTGAGTGATTGGCTGGTGCAGAAATAGACATTGTTTCAGTTGTTTATGCATTTTTATTCAGAGTCCTGTTTTTTAAGGAAGTACAGGCCGCAACGAGAGTCAATAAAGATAGTTCCATCTCTAAAGCACAGATACTGGTGGCAGGCTACTTGATTCTAAAGCACAGATACTGGCGGCAGGCTACTTGATTCTAAAGCACAGATACTGGTGGCAGGCTACTTGATTCTAAAGCACAGATACTGGTGGCAGGCTACTTGATTCTAAAGCACAGATACTGGTGGCAGGCTACTTGATTCTAAAGCACAGATACTGGCGGCAGGCTACATGTCGTTAGCCTACTTGATTCTAAAGCACAGATACTATATGATACTATAGCACAGATAATAGACTACATGAGGTCTACAGTCAGTGTCCAGACGTCAGTTACTATTATAATAGACCTACAGTCAGTGTCCAGACTTCAGTTCATATTATAATAGACTACAGTCAGTGTCCAGACTTCAGTTAATATTATAATAGACTACATGAGACCTACAGTCAGTGTCCAGACTTCAGTTCATATTATAATAGACTACAGTCAGTGTCCAGACTTCAGTTAATATTATAATAGACTACAGTCAGTGTCCAGACTTCAGTTACTATTATAATAGACTACATGAGACCTACAATCAGTGTCCAGACTTCAGTTAATATTATAATAGACTACATGAGGCCTACAGTCAGTGTCCAGACTTCAGTTAATATTATAATAGACCTACAGTCAGTGTCCAGACTTCAGTTAATATTATAATAGACTACAGTCAGTGTCCAGACGTCAGTTACTATTATAATAGACTACAGTCAGTGTCCAGACTTCAGTTAATATTATAATAGACTACATGAGGCCTACAGTCAGTGTCCAGACTTCAGTTCATATTATAGTAGACTACAGTCAGTGTTCAGACTTCAGTTCATATTATAATAGACCTACAGTCAGTGTCCAGACTTCAGTTACTATTATAATAGACCTACAGTCAGTGTCCAGACTTCAGTTACTATTATAATAGACTACATGAGGCCTACAGTCAGTGTCCAGACTTCAGTTAATATTATAATAGACTACATGAGACCTACAGTCAGTGTCCAGACTTCAGTTAATATTATAATAGACCTACAGTCAGTGTCCAGACTTCAGTTAATATTATAATAGACTACAGTCAGTGTCCAGACTTCAGTTAATATTATAATAGACTACAGTCAGTGTCCAGACTTCAGTTACTATTATAATAGACTAGTCAGTGTCCAGACGTCAGTTAATATTATAATATACTACAGTCAGTGTCCAGACTTCAGTTACTATTATAATAGACTACATGAGGCCTACAGTCAGTGTCCAGACTTCAGTTAATATTATAATAGACTACAGTCAGTGTCCAGACTTCAGTTACTATTATAATAGACTACAGTCAGTGTCCAGACTTCAGTTACTATTATAATAGACTACAGTCAGTGTCCAGACTTCAGTTCATATTATAATAGACCTACAGTCAGTGTCCAGACTTCAGTTACTATTATAATAGACTACAGTCAGTGTCCAGACTTCAGTTACTATTATAATAGACTACAGTCAGTGTCCAGACTTCAGTTCATATTATAATAGACCTACAGTCAGTGTCCAGACTTCAGTTACTATTATAATAGACTACAGTCAGTGTCCAGACTTCAGTTACTATTATAATAGACTACAGTCAGTGTCCAGACTTCAGTTAATATTATAATAGACCTACAGTCAGTGTCCAGACTTCAGTTACTATTATAATAGACTACAGTCAGTGTCCAGACTTCAGTTCATATTATAATAGACCTACAGTCAGTGTCCAGACTTCAGTTACTATTATAATAGACTACAGTCAGTGTCCAGACTTCAGTTAATATTATAATAGACTACAGTCAGTGTCCAGACTTCAGTTCATATTATAATAGACCTACAGTCAGTGTCCAGACTTCAGTTACTATTATAATAGACTACAGTCAGTGTCCAGACTTCAGTTAATATTATAATAGACTACAGTCAGTGTCCAGACGTCAGTTACTATTATAATAGACTACATGAGGTCTACAGTCAGTGTCCAGACTTCAGTTACTATTATAATA